>NW_027461004.1:0-25000 GCF_037038515.1 Microtus pennsylvanicus
TAGCAGAAACAGGATCATTGGGAGTTTTAGGACAGCCTGGTCTACAAGAAAGGAGCTAGTTTTAACAACAGTCTCCAAAGCAGCAGAGAAACCCTGTCTCATAAAGCAAAACACAAAACCAAACATATTTGAGAGAGAGAGAGAGAGAGAGAGAGAGAGAGAGAGAGAGAGAGAGAACAGCTAGGGCTGTTACACAGAGAAACCATGCCTCAAGAACTAACTAATAAAAGAAGGGGGAAAAAAGCAAGAGAGCAAGAAAGCAAAAAAATCAAGCAAGCAAGCAAGAAGGAAAGCTAGAGAGAAACCCTGTCTCAGAAAACAAAAAAATAAATAAATAAACTAATAAATGAAATGAATGGATAGATAGATAGATAGATAGATAGATAGATAGATAGATAGATAGATAGATAGATAGATGATAAAACACCTCCAAGATCAGGGAGACCAAAGCAGGCAGATCACTGTGAGTTTAAGGCTACTTTGTTCTGCAGATTGAGATTCAGGACAGGCAAAGTGACACAGAAAAACCCTGTTTTCAAAAAAAATGTGTTTAGTGTACGCCTTTAATGCCATCACTAGAAGGCAGAGGCAGGCGGATCTCTGTGAGTCTGAGGCCAGTCTTGTTTACAAAGTGAGTCCCAGGGCATACAAGGATACACAAGGAAACCCCGTGTTGCAAACCCACAAATAAACAAACAGATAATAACAATAAAAATATTTGAGAGTTCAAATAATTGACCTCATCCACAATAAAAAAAATATAAAAATAAAAATATCAAAAGCATTTGAACGGGGGCTGGAGAGATGGCTCAGCGGTTAAGAGCGTTGCCTGTTCTTCCAAAGGTCCTGAGTTCAATTCCCAGCAACCACATGGTGGCTCACAACCATCTGTAATAGGGTCTGGTGCTCTCTTCTGGCCTTCAGACATACACACAGAAAGAATATTGTATACATAATAAATAAATATTTATTTTTTAAAAAAAAGCATTTGAACGCATCGGCACAGGAGACCACTTCCTAAATCTAACTCCAGTAGCACAGACTCTGAGAGAAACAAAATTAATCAATGGGACCTCGTGAAACTGAAAGGCTTCTTCTGTAAAGCAAAGGACATGGCCAACAAGACAAAACGACGGCCTTACAGAATGGGCAAAGATCTTCACTAACCCCACATCAGACAGAGATCTGATCTCCAAAATATACAAAGAACTCAAGACATTGGTCATTTCAAGAACAAATAATCCAGTTCACAACATGGAGGTACAGACCTAAACAGAGAACTCTCAACCGAGAAATCTAAAATGGCTGAAAGACACTTAAGGAGATGTTCAACACCCTTAGTCATCAGAGATATGTACATCAAAACAGCTCTGAGATTCCACTTTATACCTGTAAGAATGGCCAAGATCTAAAACACTGATGACAACTTATGCTGGAGAGGATGTGGGGAAAAGGGAACACTCCTGCATCGCTGGTGGGAATGCAAGCTGGTACCGCCCCCTTTGGATGTCAGTGTGGCGATTTCTCAGAAAATTAGGAAACAACCTTCCTCAAGACCCAGCAATACCACGTTTAGGTATATATGTAAAGGATGCTCAATTGTGCCACGAGGACATGGGCTCAACTATGCTCATAGCAGCATTGTTTGTCATAGCCAGAACCTTGGGAGAGGGTTGAAGGGGAGGCATGGAAAGAGAGGAAAGAAAAACGTAGAGCTTAACAAAAATAAATAAAAGAAACAAAGGCGGGTAGTGGTGGCACATTCCTTTAATCCCAGCACTTGGGAGGCAAAGGCAGGTGGATCTTTGTGAATTTGAGGCCAGCCTGGTCTACAAGGGTTAGTTCCAAAGCTACAGAGAAACCCTGTCATGAAAAACCAAAAATAAATAAATAATTAGGCATGGATTGTTTAAAAAAAAATCAAACGCAAACCAAGTAGAAATAACTACTTTCAGTATGCCATTCAAGAATTAGGGAACCCTTTATCCCAGCATGTGGGAGACACAGGCAGAAGGACATCTGTGAGTTAAAATCCAGACTCATCTACCAAGTGAGATCACAAGACTCGTGCACTGTCTCATAGGTCCTAAATTCCCATGATCCAGTTTCTAGGACCAAGGAGACAGTTTATAATGTCTCCTTCTTCTTTCCTTCCTTCCTTCCTTTTTTTTGGGGGGGGGTGGTGTTTGGTCAAACTTTTATATATGTTTTTTTTTTTATTTGGGTTGGGGGCCTCTCTATAAAGCCTGGGAATTCACAGAGGTCCACCTGCCTCTGTCTCTTTGATGATAGAATAAAAGATGTGCACCACAATAACCAGGCTCAGTTTCTTGTACATTTAGTTTAATTTCAAATTTTGTTTGTATCTCTTGGTCTGCACCAAGTGTGTCCCTGTGGGGGTGGGGGGGCAGGGAAGTTGTCCTATTTTAGAACATTTTATTTTACTTTTATTTGAGACAGTCTTTCCAGTTGTGTAGAACTTATTTTAATTTCAAATTTTTAAAGAATTTTTTTATGATTTATTTAACTTTATTTTATGTGCAGTTGTGTGAAACTGGATTTACAATCACTTATGAGCTGCTGCCTTGTGGGGGTTACATCTCAGGAGCACAAGAACCCAATCTGTGCTGTACTCCCTGTCACCAAAAGAGGTCACTAGATCCCCACCATGTGGTTTCTGGACATTCCAGAAATTCCATCTCTCCAGTTCTCATTCTTTCATTGTTCCTCCTGCATGCCTGCATCTAGTGAGAGAGTGGGCACCGTTCCTCCCTGCTTCTGTGTATCTGTGTCTGTCACGTCCTGGATAGCCAGAGTGCCCGCCACCTACGCCTGAGAGATAGATGTACGCCAGAGAGATAGATGTGGCCGGCAGCCCTGGGGCTGGGGGAAAGAGAGAGAGTGGGTTCCCTGGAGAGCCTTGGGCAGAGGCTCTGTGGATTCCCTGCAGGAGGCCGCACCGCCTCTGAGGAGCCCATGGGGGAGGGGAAAAGGGAAGGTCAACCAGACAGTCCTGCCTGGCTTTTGCTTTGCTTTGTTTTTGTTTTTGTTTGTTTGTTTTATTTTATTTTCCGGTACAGCTGTGACCAGGTCTGGATCCAGGACAGACTCCAAAGCTAGAGAGAAATCCTGTCTCAGAAAACAACAAGAACAACCAAAAAATAAATAAATACATAAACTAATAAATGAATGGATAGATAGCTAGATAGCCAGACACACACACACACACACACACACACACACAGAGAGAGAGAGAGAGAGAGAGAGAGAGAGATGATAAAAACACCTCCAAGATCAGGGAGACCAAGGCAGGCAGATCACTGTGAGTTTAAGGCTCCCTTGTTCTGCAGATTGAGATTCAAGGCCAGGCAAAGTGACACAGAGAAACCCCGTTTTCAAAAAAAAAAAAAAGGTGAGGGCTGGAGAGAGATGGCTCTGTGGTTAAGAGTTCTGACTGCTCTTCCAGAGGACCCAGGTTCAATTCCTTACCACCCACATGGCAGTCAACAGCCGTCGGTAACTCCAAGATCGGACACCCTCAGATAGACATACATGCAGGCAAAACACCAATGACAATAAAATGAAAATAAATAAATTATTAGGAAAATAAATATATAGAAAAGGTGTTTAGTGCATGCCTTTAATCTCAGCACTAGGAGGCAGAGGCAGATGACTCTCTGTGAGTCTGAGGCCAGTCTTGTCTACAAAGTGAGTCCCAGGGCATACAAGGGTACACAACGAAACCTTATGTTGAACAACCACAAATAAGCAAACAAATAGAGAGATAATAACAATAAAAATATTTGAGAGTTCAAATAATTGACTTCATCCACAATAAAAGAATATAAAAATAAAAATATCAAATGCACTTGAACACATTGACACAGGAGAACGCTTGCTAAATAGAACCCCAGTAGCACAGACACTGAGAGAAAAAGAAAAAAAAGAAAAGAAAAAAAAGAAAAAAAACAAACAAAAAACAAAGAAAAAAACTAAAGAGAGAAAAAAAAAGAAAAAAAAGGAAAAAAAGAAAAAAAAAGAAGAAAAAAAAGAAAAAAAGAAAAAAAAGAAAAAAAAGAAAGAAAGAAAAAAGAAAAAAAAAACAGACACTGAGAGAAACAATTAATAAGTGAGACCTCCTGAAACTGAAAAGCTTCTGTAAAGCAAAGAACATGGCCAAGAAGACAAAACGACGGCCTTACAGAATGGGAAAAGATCTTCACTAATCTCCAAAATACACAAAGAACTCGAGAAATTGGTCATCCAAAGAACAAATAATCCAATTTTAAAAAATGGAGTACAGACCTAAACAGAGAACTCTCAACAGAGGGATCTAAAATGGTTGAAAGACACTTAAATGTTGGGTCGAAGGGGGGGGGTCATGCAAAGATGAGAACACCACCAAGTCTAATAAACCAAAAACAAACTTAAAAATACAAACACACCGCGAGTCACAGAAGCTTATCAGCTAGCTGAGACCACAGGCAGAGTTTGGGCTTCTGACACTGTGGCAAAAGGCCGGTTTCTGAAACCCATTTTTATAGTAGGGGCATCGCAGGGCAGTGGTGGCGCAAGCCTTTAATCCCAGCACTCGGGAAGCAGAGGCAGGCGGATCTCTGTGAGTTCGAGACCAGCCTGGTCTACAGAGCTAGTTCCAGGACAGGCTCCAAAGCCACAGAGAAACCCTGTCTCGAAAAACCAAAAAAAAAAAAAAAAATATGTTTCTCTGGATGTGCCTCTGTGTGTGTGTGTGTGTGTGTGTGTGTGTGTGTGTGTGTGTGTGTGTGTGTGTTGTGTGTGTGTGTGTGTGTGTTTATGGGGTGGCTTTTGAACTAACCAAGATGACTGGTTCCATATCTGGCAGAGAGGCAGGTGGATCTCTGGGAGTTTGAGGCCAGCCAGCCTGGTTGACAAGAGCTAGTTCCAAAGACAGGCTCCAAAGCAACAGAGAAACCCTTCCTTGAAAATCAAAACAAGAACACAAACCAAAAATAAAATAAAACATAAATTAAATGAGTGTGAGAGAGAGAGAGAGAGAGAAGAAATGTTGATTTGTTGATTTACAGACAAGAAATAAGAAAATACAAAACCATAATGTTACCAAGATGACAGCCTGGTTTATATAGTGAGTTAAAGGTATTATACAGAGAAACCCTTCACCAAAAATAATAATAATAATAATAAAAGAAGAAAACAGAAAAAAAAAAAACAAGTAAGGAAAAAGAAAGGAAGGAAGGAAGGAAGGAAGGAAGGAAGGAAGGAAGGAAGGAAGGAAAAAACAGGTGTTTTCCTTTTTTTCTTTGTTTATCTCAGGTTATTTTATTTTAATTTATTTTTTTAATTGCAGCAGCGGCAGTATATTTTGGGCAGCACATTTCTTTATTCTCAGTTCTCAGCCCTCAGAAATCAGGAGAGGCAGAAACAGGCAAATCGCTGTGAGTTTGAGGCCACCTCGTTCTGCAGTGTGAGTTTTAGGACAGGCAAAGCGACAGACACAGAGAAACCCTGACTTAGGGGGGGAAAGTGTGTTTAGTACAGGCCTTTAATTCCGGCACTAGGAAGCAGAGGTAGAGGCAGGGGCAGCTAGATCTCTGTGAGTCTGAGGCCAGCCTTGTCTACAAAGTGAGTTCCAGGGACACAGGGAACCTCTATGTAAAAAAAAAAAAACACAAATAAACTAATAATCATCATCATCATCATCATCATCTAAGAGCTCAATTAATTGACTTCACCCAAAATTCAAAAATAAAAAAAGAGTGTGTCTGACTGATCAGTGAAAGGACTATGTGGGCCAAGGGGCTGCCACAATTATGGCTTGGTGAGAGGGAGGAACTGAGGGAGGGAGGGAGGGAGGGAGGGAGGGAGGGAGGGAGGGAGGGAGGGAAGGAAGGAGGGAGGGAGGGAGGGAGGCCTGCTTTCTTAGGGTTCTTTTTCAGTAGTTGTGTTTGTACAACCCCACACACCACTTCTCATACTAAATACCGAGTCTGAGAAAATTAAAACAGCTGTGGAAAATTCCCACTTGGATGTCTGTTCCTGCCCTGTAAAACAAGATCCACAACAAAAATATCCATATCTAAGCAGGCCAATTAAGTTGTAGCCTCACCCTTTAAAGGTTCTAGCTGTTGGGAAGGGCTGGTGACCTTGAACTTTACTAGTCTCTGAAATCTGCCTTCTCACTTTTACCAGGTGCCCTCAGGGGCCAGGAGTGGAGGCCAGGGCCCCTGCTACAGGAGATTTCCTAGATCACCTACAGGCTCTTAGGATTCCTGGGCCTGCTTAGAGAAAGACACACGACACGTGAGACGCAGAGAAAAAAATTTTCTGAGACAAGGATTCTCTTAGCTTTGGCACCTGTCCTGGAACTGTAGATGACCAGGCTGGCCTCAAACTCACAGAGATCTGCCTGCCTCTGTCTGCCACAGAGAAAATTACAACAGCCATGGAATACTATGAAAAATTCTGATTTACGCCAGGCAGTGGTGGCGCACGCCTTTAATCCCAGCACTTGGGAGGCAGAGGCAGGCGGATCTCTGTGATTTCGAGACCAGCCTGGTCTACAAGAGCTAGTTCCAGGACAGGCTCCAAAACCACAGAGAAACCCTGTCTCGAAAAACCAAAAAAATAAAAATGAAAATAATAAGAATAAAATAAAATGTTAAAAAAAAAAGAAAAATTCTGATTTTGATATCATTTCCAGGAATACTGATGCAGTGAATTATTTGGAACATTTTCACTTCCGACAGAAAAAAATAAAAATGTCATTTTATTGAATTCTTTTAGAGGGTCTCTTTCCCACCAGGATGGTTTGCACTTGCTGGGTTGTTGAAGATGATCTCCTGATCCTTGTATTCCCAGTTCCTGAGTGCTGCCGGCAGGACAGACATGGGCTCACTAGACACTCGAGTTTTTGACGCAGTACTGAGAACCTGGAGCCCAAAGGACAAGGCTTCAGCTTCCCCTGCCCCTCTGACATAGGCCAGATACATAAATGATTACCCAGATTTTATTTAAATCTCTCAGTGTGGCTTGTGTATGTGGGGGAGACAGGGAAGGTATCACATTTCAAAACATTTTCATAACTGCACTTAGCACTGTATTCTTTTCCATTTATTTTACTTTTATTTGAGAGTGTTTCCAATTGTGTGGGACTTAGTTAAATTTCAATTTCTTAAGGAATTTTTTTATGATTTTCTTAACTTTATTTTATGTGCAATGGTCTGAAGATGTCAGATCACCCAGAAACTGAATTTACAATCACTATGAGCTGCCATGCAGGTGCTGGGAATTGAACCCAATTTCTCTGGAAGAGCCGCGAAACTAGCTCTCCAGGCTCTTCTTAATTTAAAAGTTTATTTATGTGTCTCTGGGTGTGCCTGTGCCTGTGTTTGGTTTGTGTGTGTGTTGGGGGGGGGGTTGTGTGTGGGGGGGTGGCTTTTGACCTCACCAGACAAAGGCATTCAAGAGCACTGGCTCCATATTTAGCAGAAACAGGATCATTGGGAGTTTTAGGACAGCCTGGTCTACAAGAAAGGAGCTAGTTTTAACAACAGTCTCCAAAGCAGCAGAGAAACCCTGTCTCATAAAGCAAAACACAAAACCAAACATATTTGAGAGAGAGAGAGAGAGAGAGAGAGAGAGAGAGAGAGAGAGAGAGAACAGCTAGGGCTGTTACACAGAGAAACCATGCCTCAAGAACTAATTAATAAAAGAAGGGGGAAAAAAGCAAGAGAGCAAGAAAGCAAAAAAATCAAGCAAGCAAGCAAGAAGGAAAGCTAGAGAGAAACCCTGTCTCAGAAAACAAAAAAATAAATAAATAAACTAATAAATGAAATGAATGGATAGATAGATAGATAGATAGATAGATAGATAGATAGATAGATAGATAGATAGATAGATGATAAAACACCTCCAAGATCAGGGAGACCAAAGCAGGCAGATCACTGTGAGTTTAAGGCTACTTTGTTCTGCAGATTGAGATTCAGGACAGGCAAAGTGACACAGAAAAACCCTGTTTTCAAAAAAAATGTGTTTAGTGTACGCCTTTAATGCCATCACTAGAAGGCAGAGGCAGGCGGATCTCTGTGAGTCTGAGGCCAGTCTTGTTTACAAAGTGAGTCCCAGGGCATACAAGGATACACAAGGAAACCCCGTGTTGCAAACCCACAAATAAACAAACAGATAATAACAATAAAAATATTTGAGAGTTCAAATAATTGACCTCATCCACAATAAAAAAAATATAAAAATAAAAATATCAAAAGCATTTGAACGGGGGCTGGAGAGATGGCTCAGCGGTTAAGAGCATTGCCTGCTCTTCCAAAGGTCCTGAGTTCAATTCCCAGCAACCACATGGTGGCTCACAACCATCTGTAATAGGGTCTGGTGCTCTCTTCTGGCCTTCAGACATACACACAGAAAGAATATTGTATACATAATAAATAAATATTTATTTTTTTAAAAAAAGCATTTGAACGCATCGGCACAGGAGACCACTTCCTAAATCTAACTCCAGTAGCACAGACTCTGAGAGAAACAAAATTAATCAATGGACCTCGTGAAACTGAAAGGCTTCTTCTGTAAAGCAAAGGACATGGCCAACAAGACAAAACGATGGCCTTACAGAATGGGCAAAGATCTTCACTAACCCCACATCAGACAGAGGTCTGATCTCCAAAATATACAAAGAACTCAAGACATTGGTCATTTCAAGAACAAATAATCCAGTTCACAACATGGAGGTACAGACCTAAACAGAGAACTCTCAACCGAGAAATCTAAAATGGCTGAAAGACACTTAAGGAGATGTTCAACACCCTTAGTCATCAGAGATATGTACATCAAAACAGCTCTGAGATTCCACTTTATACCTGTAAGAATGGCCAAGATCTAAAACACTGATGACAACTTATGCTGGAGAGGATGTGGGGGAAAGGGAACACTCCTGCATCGCTGGTGGGAATGCAAGCTGGTACCGCCCCCTTTGGATGTCAGTGTGGCGATTTCTCAGAAAATTAGGAAACAACCTTCCTCAAGACCCAGCAATACCACGTTTAGGTATATATGTAAAGGATGCTCAATTGTGCCACGAGGACATGGGCTCAACTATGCTCATAGCAGCATTGTTTGTCATAGCCAGAACCTTGGGAGAGGGTTGAAGGGGAGGCATGGAAAGAGAGGAAAGAAAAACGTAGAGCTTAACAAAAATAAATAAAAGAAACAAAGGCGGGTAGTGGTGGCACATTCCTTTAATCCCAGCACTTGGGAGGCAAAGGCAGGTGGATCTTTGTGAATTTGAGGCCAGCCTGGTCTACAAGGGTTAGTTCCAAAGCTACAGAGAAACCCTGTCATGAAAAACCAAAAATAAATAAATAATTAGGCATGGATTGTTTAAAAAAAATCAAACGCAAACCAAGTAGAAATAACTACTTTCAGTATGCCATTCAAGAATTAGGGAACCCTTTATCCCAGCATGTGGGAGACACAGGCAGAAGGACATCTGTGAGTTAAAATCCAGACTCATCTACCAAGTGAGATCACAAGACTCGTGCACTGTCTCATAGGTCCTAAATTCCCATGATCCAGTTTCTAGGACCAAGGAGACAGTTTATAATGTCTCCTTCTTCTTTCCTTCCTTCCTTCCTTTTTTTTTGGGGGGGGGGTGGTGTTTGGTCAAACTTTTATATAGGTTTTTTTTTTTTTATTTGGGTTGGGGGCCTCTCTATAAAGCCTGGGAATTCACAGAGGTCCACCTGCCTCTGTCTCTTTGATGATAGAATAAAAGATGTGCACCACAATAACCAGGCTCAGTTTCTTGTACATTTAGTTTAATTTCAAATTTTGTTTGTATCTCTTGGTCTGCACCAAGTGTGTCCCTGTGGGGGTGGGGGGGCAGGGAAGTTGTCCTATTTTAGAACATTTTATTTTACTTTTATTTGAGACAGTCTTTCCGGTTGTGTAGAACTTATTTTAATTTCAAATTTTTAAAGAATTTTTTTATGATTTATTTAACTTTATTTTATGTGCAGTTGTGTGAAACTGGATTTACAATCACTTATGAGCTGCTGCCTTGTGGGGGTTACATCTCAGGAGCACAAGAACCCAATCTGTGCTGTACTCCCTGTCACCAAAAGAGGTCACTAGATCCCCACCATGTGGTTTCTGGACATTCCAGAAATTCCATCTCTCCAGTTCTCATTCTTTCATTGTTCCTCCTGCATGCCTGCATCTAGTGAGAGAGTGGGCACCGTTCCTCCCTGCTTCTGTGTATCTGTGTCTGTCACGTCCTGGATAGCCAGAGTGCCCGCCACCTACGCCTGAGAGATAGATGTACGCCTGAGAGATAGATGTGGCCGGCAGCCCTGGGGCTGGGGGAAAGGGAGAGAGTGGGTTCCCTGGAGAGCCTTGGGCAGAGGCTCTGTGGATTCCCTGCAGGAGGCCGCACCGCCTCTGAGGAGCCCATGGGGGAGGGGAAAAGGGAAGGTCAACCAGACAGTCCTGCCTGGCTTTTGCTTTGCTTTGTTTTTGTTTTTGTTTGTTTGTTTTATTTTATTTTCCGGTACAGCTGTGACCAGGTCTGGATCCAGGACAGACTCCAAAGCTAGAGAGAAATCCTGTCTCAGAAAACAACAAGAACAACCAAAAAATAAATAAATACATAAACTAATAAATGAATGGATAGATAGCTAGATAGCCAGACACACACACACACACACACACACAGAGAGAGAGAGAGAGAGAGAGAGAGAGAGAGAGAGAGAGAGAGAGAGAGAGATGATAAAAACACCTCCAAGATCAGGGAGACCAAGGCAGGCAGATCACTGTGAGTTTAAGGCTCCCTTGTTCTGCAGATTGAGATTCAAGGCCAGGCAAAGTGACACAGAGAAACCCCGTTTTCAAAAAAAAAAAAGGTGAGGGCTGGAGAGAGATGGCTCTGTGGTTAAGAGTTCTGACTGCTCTTCCAGAGGACCCAGGTTCAATTCCTTACCACCCACATGGCAGTCAACAGCTGTCGGTAACTCCAAGATCGGACACCCTCAGATAGACATACATGCAGGCAAAACACCAATGACAATAAAATGAAAATAAATAAATTATTAGGAAAATAAATATATAGAAAAGGTGTTTAGTGCATGCCTTTAATCTCAGCACTAGGAGGCAGAGGCAGATGACTCTCTGTGAGTCTGAGGCCAGTCTTGTGTACAAAGTGAGTCCCAGGGCATACAAGGGTACACAACGAAACCTTATGTTGAACAACCACAAATAAGCAAACAAATAGAGAGATAATAACAATAAAAATATTTGAGAGTTCAAATAATTGACTTCATCCACAATAAAAGAATATAAAAATAAAAATATCAAATGCACTTGAACACATTGGCACAGGAGAACGCTTGCTAAATAGAACCCCAGTAGCACAGACACTGAGAGAAAAAGAAAAAAAAAGAAAAGAAAAAAAAAGAAAAAAAATCAAAAAAAAAACAAAGAAAAAAACTAAAGAGAGAAAAAAAAAGAAAAAAAAGGAAAAAAAGAAAAAAAAGAAGAAAAAAAAGAAAAAAAGAAAAAAAAAGAAAGAAAAAAAAAAGAAAAAAAAACAGACACTGAGAGAAACAATTAATAAGTGAGACCTCCTGAAACTGAAAAGCTTCTGTAAAGCAAAGAACATGGCCAAGAAGACAAAACGACGGCCTTACAGAATGGGAAAAGATCTTCACTAATCTCCAAAATACACAAAGAACTCGAGAAATTGGTCATCCAAAGAACAAATAATCCAATTTTAAAAAATGGAGTACAGACCTAAACAGAGAACTCTCAACAGAGGGATCTAAAATGGTTGAAAGACACTTAAATGTTGGGTCGAGGCGGGGGGGTCATGCAAAGATGAGAACACCACCAAGTCTAATAAACCAAAAACAAACTTAAAAATACAAACACACCGCGAGTCACAGAAGCTTATCAGCTAGCTGAGACCACAGGCAGAGTTTGGGCTTCTGACACTGTGGCAAAAGGCCGGTTTCTGAAACCCATTTTTATAGTAGGGGCATCGCAGGGCAGTGGTGGCGCAAGCCTTTAATCCCAGCACTCGGGAAGCAGAGGCAGGCGGATCTCTGTGAGTTCGAGACCAGCCTGGTCTACAGAGCTAGTTCCAGGACAGGCTCCAAAGCCACAGAGAAACCCTGTCTCGAAAAACCAAAAAAAAAAAAAAATGTTTCTCTGGATGTGCCTCTGTGTGTGTGTGTGTGTGTGTGTGTGTGTGTGTGTGTGTGTGTTGTGTGTGTGTGTGTGTGTTTATGGGGTGGCTTTTGAACTAACCAAGATGACTGGTTCCATATCTGGCAGAGAGGCAGGTGGATCTCTGGGAGTTTGAGGCCAGCCAGCCTGGTTGACAAGAGCTAGTTCCAAAGACAGGCTCCAAAGCAACAGAGAAACCCTTCCTTGAAAATCAAAACAAGAACACAAACCAAAAATAAAATAAAACATAAATTAAATGAGTGTGAGAGAGAGAGAGAGAAGAAATGTTGATTTGTTGATTTACAGACAAGAAATAAGAAAATACAAAACCATAATGTTACCAAGATGACAGCCTGGTTTATATAGTGAGTTAAAGGTATTATACAGAGAAACCCTTCACCAAAAATAATAATAATAATAATAAAAGAAGAAAACAGAAAAAAAAAACAAGTAAGGAAAAAGAAAGGAAGGAAGGAAGGAAGGAAGGAAGGAAGGAAGGAAGGAAGGAAGGAAAAAACAGGTGTTTTCCTTTTTTTCTTTGTTTATCTCAGGTTATTTTATTTTAATTTATTTTTTTAATTGCAGCAGCGGCAGTATATTTTGGGCAGCACATTTCTTTATTCTCAGTTCTCAGCCCTCAGAAATCAGGAGAGGCAGAAACAGGCAAATCGCTGTGAGTTTGAGGCCACCTCGTTCTGCAGTGTGAGTTTTAGGACAGGCAAAGCGACAGACACAGAGAAACCCTGACTTAGGGGGGGAAAGTGTGTTTAGTACAGGCCTTTAATTCCGGCACTAGGAAGCAGAGGTAGAGGCAGGGGCAGCTAGATCTCTGTGAGTCTGAGGCCAGCCTTGTCTACAAAGTGAGTTCCAGGGACACAGGGAACCTCTATGTAAAAAAAAAAAAAAACACAAATAAACTAATCATCATCATCATCATCATCATCATCATCATCTAAGAGCTCAATTAATTGACTTCACCCAAAATTCAAAAATAAAAAAAGAGTGTGTCTGACTGATCAGTGAAAGGACTATGTGGGCCAAGGGGCTGCCACAATTATGGCTTGGTGAGAGGGAGGAACTGAGGGAGGGAGGGAGGGAGGGAGGGAGGGAGGGAGGGAGGGAGGGAGGGAGGGAAGGAAGGAGGGAGGGAGGGAGGGAGGCCTGCTTTCTTAGGGTTCTTTTTCAGTAGTTGTGTTTGTACAACCCCACACACCACTTCTCATACTAAATACCGAGTCTGAGAAAATTAAAACAGCTGTGGAAAATTCCCACTTGGATGTCTGTTCCTGCCCTGTAAAATAAGAACCACAACAAAAATATCCATATCTAAGCAGGCCAATTAAGTTGTAGCCTCACCCTTTAAAGGTTCTAGCTGTTGGGAAGGGCTGGTGAACTTGAACTTTACTAGTCTCTGAAATCTGCCTTCTCACTTTTACCAGGTGCCCTCAGGGGCCAGGAGTGGAGGCCAGGGCCCCTGCTACAGGAGATTTCCTAGATCACCTACAGGCTCTTAGGATTCCTGGGCCTGCTTAGAGAAAGACACACGACACGTGAGACGCAGAGAAAAAAATTTTCTGAGACAAGGATTCTCTTAGCTTTGGCACCTGTCCTGGAACTGTAGATGACCAGGCTGGCCTCAAACTCACAGAGATCTGCCTGCCTCTGTCTGCCACAGAGAAAATTACAACAGCCATGGAATAATATGAAAAATTCTGATTTACGCCAGGCAGTGGTGGCGCACGCCTTTAATCCCAGCACTTGGGAGGCAGAGGCAGGCGGATCTCTGTGATTTCGAGACCAGCCTGGTCTACAAGAGCTAGTTCCAGGACAGGCTCCAAAACCACAGAGAAACCCTGTCTCGAAAAACCAAAAAAATAAAAATGAAAATAATAAGAATAAAATAAAATGTTAAAAAAAAAAGAAAAATTCTGATTTTGATATCATTTCCAGGAATACTGATGCAGTGAATTATTTGGAACATTTTCACTTCCGACAGAAAAAAATAAAAATGTCATTTTATTGATTTCTTTTAGAGGGTCTCTTTCCCACCAGGATGGTTTGCACTTGCTGGGTTGTTGAAGATGATCTCCTGATCCTTGTATTCCCAGTTCCTGAGTGCTGCCGGCAGGACAGACATGGGCTCACTAGACACTCGAGTTTTTGACACAGTACTGAGAACCTGGAGCCCAAAGGACAAGGCTTCAGCTTCCCCTGCCCCTCTGACATAGGCCAGATACATAAATGATTACCCAGATTTTATTTAAATCTCTCAGTGTGGCTTGTGTATGTGGGGGAGACAGGGAAGGTATCACATTTCAAAACATTTTCATAACTGCACTTAGCACTGTATTCTTTTCCATTTATTTTACTTTTATTTGAGAGTGTTTCCAATTGTGTGGGACTTAGTTAAATTTCAATTTCTTAAGGAATTTTTTTATGATTTTCTTAACTTTATTTTATGTGCAATGGTCTGAAGATGTCAGATCACCCAGAAACTGAATTTACAATCACTATGAGCTGCCATGCAGGTGCTGGGAATTGAACCCAATTTCTCTGGAAGAGCCGCGAAACTAGCTCTCCAGGCTCTTCTTAATTTAAAAGTTTATTTATGTGTCTCTGGGTGTGCCTGTGCCTGTGTTTGGTTTGTGTGTGTGTTGGGGGGGGGGTTGTGTGTGTGGGGGTGGCTTTTGACCTCACCAGACAAAGGCATTCAAGAGCACTGGCTCCATATTTAGCAGAAACAGGATCATTGGGAGTTTTAGGACAGCCTGGTCTACAAGAAAGGAGCTAGTTTTAACAACAGTCTCCAAAGCAGCAGAGAAACCCTGTCTCATAAAGCAAAACACAAAACCAAACATATTTGAGAGAGAGAGAGAGAGAGAGAGAGAGAGAGAGAGAGAGAGAGAGAACAGCTAGGGCTGTTACACAGAGAAACCATGCCTCAAGAACTAACTAATAAAAGAAGGGGGAAAAAAGCAAGAGAGCAAGAAAGCAAAAAAATCAAGCAAGCAAGCAAGAAGGAAAGCTAGAGAGAAACCCTGTCTCAGAAAACAAAAAAATAAATAAATAAACTAATAAATGAAATGAATGGATAGATAGATAGATAGATAGATAGATAGATAGATAGATAGATAGATAGATAGATAGATAGATAGATAGATGATAAAACACCTCCAAGATCAGGGAGACCAAAGCAGGCAGATCACTGTGAGTTTAAGGCTACTTTGTTCTGCAGATTGAGATTCAGGACAGGCAAAGTGACACAGAAAAACCCTGTTTTCAAAAAAAATGTGTTTAGTGTACGCCTTTAATGCCATCACTAGAAGGCAGAGGCAGGCGGATCTCTGTGAGTCTGAGGCCAGTCTTGTTTACAAAGTGAGTCCCAGGGCATACAAGGATACACAAGGAAACCCCGTGTTGCAAACCCACAAATAAACAAACAGATAATAACAATAAAAATATTTGAGAGTTCAAATAATTGACCTCATCCACAATAAAAAAAATATAAAAATAAAAATATCAAAAGCATTTGAACGGGGGCTGGAGAGATGGCTCAGCGGTTAAGAGCGTTGCCTGTTCTTCCAAAGGTCCTGAGTTCAATTCCCAGCAACCACATGGTGGCTCACAACCATCTGTAATAGGGTCTGGTGCTCTCTTCTGGCCTTCAGACATACACACAGAAAGAATATTGTATACATAATAAATAAATATTTATTTTTTAAAAAAAGCATTTGAACGCATCGGCACAGGAGACCACTTCCTAAATCTAACTCCAGTAGCACAGACTCTGAGAGAAACAAAATTAATCAATGGGACCTCGTGAAACTGAAAGGCTTCTTCTGTAAAGCAAAGGACATGGCCAACAAGACAAAACGACGGCCTTACAGAATGGGCAAAGATCTTCACTAACCCCACATCAGACAGAGGTCTGATCTCCAAAATA
Organism: Microtus pennsylvanicus; assembly: GCF_037038515.1. Classification (NCBI taxonomy): domain Eukaryota; kingdom Metazoa; phylum Chordata; class Mammalia; order Rodentia; family Cricetidae; genus Microtus; species Microtus pennsylvanicus. The sequence goes on from NW_027461004.1 coordinate 16,175, forward strand.
TACAAAGAACTCAAGACATTGGTCATTTCAAGAACAAATAATCCAGTTCACAACATGGAGGTACAGACCTAAACAGAGAACTCTCAACCGAGAAATCTAAAATGGCTGAAAGACACTTAAGGAGATGTTCAACACCCTTAGTCATCAGAGATATGTAAATCAAAACAGCTCTGAGATTCCACTTTATACCTGTAAGAATGGCCAAGATCTAAAACACTGATGACAACTTATGCTGGAGAGGATGTGGGGAAAAGGGAACACTCCTGCATCGCTGGTGGGAATGCAAGCTGGTACCGCCCCCTTTGGATGTCAGTGTGGCGATTTCTCAGAAAATTAGGAAACAACCTTCCTCAAGACCCAGCAATACCACGTTTAGGTATATATGTAAAGGATGCTCAATTGTGCCACGAGGACATGGGCTCAACTATGCTCATAGCAGCATTGTTTGTCATAGCCAGAACCTTGGGAGAGGGTTGAAGGGGAGGCATGGAAAGAGAGGAAAGAAAAACGTAGAGCTTAACAAAAATAAATAAAAGAAACAAAGGCGGGTAGTGGTGGCACATTCCTTTAATCCCAGCACTTGGGAGGCAAAGGCAGGTGGATCTTTGTGAATTTGAGGCCAGCCTGGTCTACAAGGGTTAGTTCCAAAGCTACAGAGAAACCCTGTCATGAAAAACCAAAAATAAATAAATAATTAGGCATGGATTGTTTAAAAAAAAATCAAACGCAAACCAAGTAGAAATAACTACTTTCAGTATGCCATTCAAGAATTAGGGAACCCTTTATCCCAGCATGTGGGAGACACAGGCAGAAGGACATCTGTGAGTTAAAATCCAGACTCATCTACCAAGTGAGATCACAAGACTCGTGCACTGTCTCATAGGTCCTAAATTCCCATGATCCAGTTTCTAGGACCAAGGAGACAGTTTATAATGTCTCCTTCTTCTTTCCTTCCTTCCTTCCTTTTTTTTGGGGGGGGGTGGTGTTTGGTCAAACTTTTATATATGTTTTTTTTTTATTTGGGTTGGGGGCCTCTCTATAAAGCCTGGGAATTCACAGAGGTCCACCTGCCTCTGTCTCTTTGATGATAGAATAAAAGATGTGCACCACAATAACCAGGCTCAGTTTCTTGTACATTTAGTTTAATTTCAAATTTTGTTTGTATCTCTTGGTCTGCACCAAGTGTGTCCCTGTGGGGGTGGGGGGGCAGGGAAGTTGTCCTATTTTAGAACATTTTATTTTACTTTTATTTGAGACAGTCTTTCCGGTTGTGTAGAACTTATTTTAATTTCAAATTTTTAAAGAATTTTTTTATGATTTATTTAACTTTATTTTATGTGCAGTTGTGTGAAACTGGATTTACAATCACTTATGAGCTGCTGCCTTGTGGGGGTTACATCTCAGGAGCACAAGAACCCAATCTGTGCTGTACTCCCTGTCACCAAAAGAGGTCACTAGATCCCCACCATGTGGTTTCTGGACATTCCAGAAATTCCATCTCTCCAGTTCTCATTCTTTCATTGTTCCTCCTGCATGCCTGCATCTAGTGAGAGAGTGGGCACCGTTCCTCCCTGCTTCTGTGTATCTGTGTCTGTCACCTCCTGGATAGCCAGAGTGCCCGCCACCTACGCCTGAGAGATAGATGTACGCCTGAGAGATAGATGTGGCCGGCAGCCCTGGGGCTGGGGGAAAGGGAGAGAGTGGGTTCCCTGGAGAGCCTTGGGCAGAGGCTCTGTGGATTCCCTGCAGGAGGCCGCACCGCCTCTGAGGAGCCCATGGGGGAGGGGAAAAGGGAAGGTCAACCAGACAGTCCTGCCTGGCTTTTGCTTTGCTTTGTTTTTGTTTTTGTTTGTTTGTTTTATTTTATTTTCCGGTACAGCTGTGACCAGGTCTGGATCCAGGACAGACTCCAAAGCTAGAGAGAAATCCTGTCTCAGAAAACAACAAGAACAACCAAAAAATAAATAAATACATAAACTAATAAATGAATGGATAGATAGCTAGATAGCCAGACACACACACACACACACACACACACACAGAGAGAGAGAGAGAGAGAGAGAGAGAGAGAGAGAGAGAGAGAGAGAGATGATAAAAACACCTCCAAGATCAGGGAGACCAAGGCAGGCAGATCACTGTGAGTTTAAGGCTCCCTTGTTCTGCAGATTGAGATTCAAGGCCAGGCAAAGTGACACAGAGAAACCCCGTTTTCAAAAAAAAAAAAGGTGAGGGCTGGAGAGAGATGGCTCTGTGGTTAAGAGTTCTGACTGCTCTTCCAGAGGACCCAGGTTCAATTCCTTACCACCCACATGGCAGTCAACAGCTGTCGGTAACTCCAAGATCGGACACCCTCAGATAGACATACATGCAGGCAAAACACCAATGACAATAAAATGAAAATAAATAAATTATTAGGAAAATAAATATATAGAAAAGGTGTTTAGTGCATGCCTTTAATCTCAGCACTAGGAGGCAGAGGCAGATGACTCTCTGTGAGTCTGAGGCCAGTCTTGTCTACAAAGTGAGTCCCAGGGCATACAAGGGTACACAACGAAACCTTATGTTGAACAACCACAAATAAGCAAACAAATAGAGAGATAATAACAATAAAAATATTTGAGAGTTCAAATAATTGACTTCATCCACAATAAAAGAATATAAAAATAAAAATATCAAATGCACTTGAACACATTGGCACAGGAGAACGCTTGCTAAATAGAACCCCAGTAGCACAGACACTGAGAGAAAAAGAAAAAAAAGAAAAGAAAAAAAAGAAAAAAAAACAAAAAAAAAACAAAGAAAAAAACTAAAGAGAAAAAAAAGAAAAAAAGGAAAAAAAAAAAAAGAAGAAAAAAAAGAAAAAAAGAAAAAAAAGAAAAAAAAAGAAAGAAAAAAAAAGAAAAAAAAACAGACACTGAGAGAAACAATTAATAAGTGAGACCTCCTGAAACTGAAAAGCTTCTGTAAAGCAAAGAACATGGCCAAGAAGACAAAACAACGGCCTTACAGAATGGGAAAAGATCTTCACTAATCTCCAAAATACACAAAGAACTCGAGAAATTGGTCATCCAAAGAACAAATAATCCAATTTTAAAAAATGGAGTACAGACCTAAACAGAGAACTCTCAACAGAGGGATCTAAAATGGTTGAAAGACACTTAAATGTATTTAGTGATTATATTTCTTTTCCCTTAGGGATAAAGAAATGGAGAAGTTCTTTGAAGCAGTAAGTCACAAAAACACCAGGCCGTTAAACTTCAGCTACAGGGAAACCCTGTCTCGTGGAAAAACAAAACAACAACAACAAAAAAAAAAAATCCTGAAGCCAGTGATCATTGCAAACATCTGTATGTTCAGATACTGAGCCTGAGCAAGTTAGAGTGTCACAGATTTGCTGCAATTCATTGCAAATTTCATGTGGATCACAAATCCTGCTCAAGTTACAGCTGTTAGTGTCAGTGTGAACCTTGACACCATCTCTACTGGATTCCTGTCAGCTGGGCTCCGGTCTGCTAGAAAAGCAGAAGAACTAAGGTACCGTAATTAACCTCTTCTGTGCCCCACCTGCAAGAACACTCTGTAAGCTACAGTTCTGAAAACAGCCTGGTCCTGGCATAAGAACAGACAGGAGGACCAATGGAACCGAATAGAAGACCCGGATATCGATCCACACATCTACAAACACTTGATCTTTGATAAAGAAGTCAAAAATATCCAATAGAAAAAAAAAAGAAAGCATGTGAGTTCAAGACCAGCCTGGTCTACAAGAGCTAGTTCCAGGACAGGCTCCAAAAAAAAAAAAAAACTACAGAACAACCCTGTCTCGAAAAAAAAAAAAAAGAAAGAAAGAAAGAAAGAAAGAAAGAAAGAAAGAAAGAAAGAAAGAAGAAAAAGAAAACAGTGCTGTCCTCGAAAATGCCCTCTCCCTTTGAACACGGCCCCTCCTTTGGGCTGAGTTTCCCACACAGCTCTGATGATGCAGGAGGATGCCGAGGGCCCAGTTGGTGCCTGTATCTGTGCCTTGGCAGCAGCTATTCATGTCTTGCCACTCAGAGTCAAATTCCCTTAAGTTTAGCCTTCCCTAAGTGCTTGTTCACTTCAGAAGACTCAACCCTCATCTTCCATGTCCTCCTGGCCTAATTTCTCATATTACTGTTTTACTGAGTATGAATCAGTAATATGAGATGTTCAGGAGAGGGAGGAAGGGTCATTCATGAAAAAAGTGAGTGTTCAACTAACTAACTCCCCATGGGTTCAGGAAGTAGTGAGAAGATATTAATGAAGCAGAGAGAAATTTCTGGTTTTGGAAGGAGGAAATCCTGAATGGCTCCCTCTGTGTCGGAGGAGAGACTCCTGGAAAGGAAACCTCAGGTTCCGGTTGGTCGGTCGGTTGGTCGGTCGGTCAGTTCGGGGAGAAATATCAGCAAGGAGGTAAAGGCCGTGCCTCACGACATCAGCAGTCCCTTCTCTGGAAATTCCACGGTATCCCAGAGAGCTCTCGGAATTTTGTGATGTCACTCGTGTCCTAGAAACGCCAACTGCCCTCAAGACACACTCTCTCGGTGCCTATAAGACTCGGTTCTAGACATGTTGTCTAGAGAATGGAGATCGTTCGTGGAGAGGCCAGAGGGAGGAAGAAGAAAGCTGGCCTCAGATCTCACAGGAAAACATGGAGAAATAATTAGTGGTCCTGGGGAAGACGAAGTGAGTTCACCACTAGCAGGGACTAGAGAGATTTCTGGATGTGATGGCTTTGAGACTTCCAGGGCTAGGGCTCAGGAACTGGGAGGTTTCTGGGATGAAACAGGTCTGTCTGTCTTGTTTCTCTGAGTTCCTAAAGGGCCAACCCACATCAAAGATTCACGATAGTTGATTTGACAAAGTCGGGAATTGACAAGGAGTGCGGAAGGAGTCAGTGAGATTTCAATACCAGCACTGACTGCACATCATCACCCCACCACCCCCCCCCCCGGTCCTTTTCGTTGTGTAGCAATAATAATAGAGAAAGGGGAGTAGCGCTCTGCCAAAGCCCGTATTTTACCATGCCTTATATCACAGCCATTAGCAGGGTTGAGGCATCAAGTGCTGCAGTCAGTCCGACTCCTGTGACCCCCCTAAGGTTTCTGGCTTCCCAGTTTTGAGTGACACCATGGTCTCCAGTTCAGCTTGAGAGCTCTTTAAGAGCCAATGGAGGAGAGAGTGGAAAGAGACTGCCATTTTTTTCTTTTTCCTTTTCTTTCTTTCTTTTGCTGTTTTGCTTTGTTTTTCAAGAAAGGGTTTCTTTGTGTATCTTGGGCTGTCCTAAAACTCACTCTGTAAATCAGGCCATCTTTGAATTCACAGAGATCTGTGTGTGTGCTGTGATTAAAGCCCGGCTGAGACTGCAATTTCTTGTTAGCTCTGGGTGTCCTGAGCTGTTAGTAAGTGACAATGGCTCTGTGTTGTGAATCTCTGTGAATCCAGACTATGTTATGTCCTTCAATGACATGAGTCTGAAGCATCAAGCACCCACCCACCCCTATACTCCCTGAGGTCTCTGAAGTCACACACAGCGCAGCCTCTATAGGTCTGAATAAGGCTTAGAAAGCTTTTCCCTGGTTCACCTGGTGCAGAGGAAACCAGGTAAGTTCTGAGAGACATGCACCACCTTCCTACAGAAAGAAGGGAGGACTGATTAGCTAATACCCACAGAGGGGGAAACTCAAGTCTGGTATTTCAGACAGAACCTGCTTGGACAAAGTCTCATCTGTCAGTCACTTCCTGAGGGAAGGAGGGAGGGAGGGAGGGAGGGAGGAAGGAAGGACCACAATTATCTCTCCTCTGTGTCCTTTTTACGCTCTTTTCATGCTCTGATGAATATTGTGATTCAAGTTGGCCATGTCCCCTTTTCCACAGCATGTGCACTGTGGCTCTAGATCAAGGAATCAGTTTGTTTGTGTGTTTTGCTCTATCTAGGAGAAGCACCATAGCAGTTGCATACTGACTGAGAAATTTGATTTTTAGGAAATGATTTTTCATATCTGTGAGTGGTCTCTCCATAGATAGCCACTCATCTTTCTTTAAACTTGAGTATAGGAATGAATGATCCCTCCCTCCCTCCCTCCCTCCCTCCCTCCCTCCCTCCCTCTCTCCCTCTTCATGGGAATGAGTGTCTGCTCTTGCATTGAGGGCTCCCCAGTTCTCAGCATCTCCAGCCCAACCTGTCACAAGCTGATCACACATTTGCAAACTTGGGATATATTCTGCTGAAGTTTTGGGATAATGAATTTCATCAACTATGGGACTAACTTTGTTCTGACAGGACACTCACTCACAATCTCTCCTCATCACACCCACATAGTGTAACAACTTTGTGTTTCCTCCACAATGTGCTCATTTCTGTCAGGGAACTGAAAGCCGGCCAGCCAGCCAACACTATTTTTCCTTGTTTCTCATTTTGTTCTTATATTCTGTCTCTCCCCCCCCCCCCGCCTGGAAAACTTTCAGAGTTCACTCTGCCCCCTGAGTAAAGGTGTTATGCTTCCTTTTATTGTATATTTAGTGTGTGTGTGTGTGAGAGAGAGAGAGAGAGAGAGAGAGAGAGAGAGAGATTCATTATGAAATCAAAAGTCAGTCAACAACAGCAAACTTTGTATTTATTTGTCCATCCACGTATTTGCTTGTTTACTTACTTACTTACTTACTTACTCACTCACTCACTCACTCACTCACCCACTTCATTTATTATTTATTTATTTATTTATTTGCAGTGGAAGACTTAATTCAGTAAGAATGATCAGAAGGGTAGGTAGGGTATCCTTGGGAAAAGAGTAAGATATCATGATGACTTTCCCTTCCAAGAGGGAGCTTTCTAGTAAGACGTGAAACCACAGTTTCAAGGGCCCGCTTTCCACAAGTCCTTTTCCAAGGTCAGGCATTTCTTAGGTAAGCAAGGGTCTCCATTCATTCCCTTTGAGGAACTCTCAGGCCCTGCCCTAACATTAACCTCTGACTCCTGCCTATTGTCAAGGCCAATGGGACACTCCTCAGCCCCTCCCTGACCTGAGGTGACCTGAGAAGCCACAGCCCACCCCAGTTCACAGGCCTCTCTTTATCTATCTATCTAACTAAGTAACTGTACAGCATAAAATGTGGAATCTCTTCTCAATGAAATGCTGTTGGCAGCCATTCGATGAATTTATTCTCATCTCAGATCCTGTCCAGCAGGGATGTCTTCTTTCCGTGTTTCTTCTTCTTTTGTATGTTGCAGTCAGTTCAGATGTGCTGGTATATGGTGAGAAAGAGAGAGAGAGAGAAATGGAATTGCTTTTTATTTATTTGAAGAGTTTTAATGATTTAATATTCAGCTATTTCCAGCCTTATTTACCAGCACATTTATTATTACCAGCGAGCACCTTCCTCTGAAAACATTGGAATCGCCCCCCATCTGTACATGTCATGCACGTGCGTGCATATGTGTGTGTGTGTGTGTGTGTGTGTGTGAGCGTGTGCGCATCCCATCTATCTATCTATCTATCTATCTATCTATCTATCTATCTATCTATCTATCTATCTATGTATCCCTTCATCAAATTCCATTTTAGGAGCTGCTATGCTGACCAGTGACATGGAGGCCACCATTTTCTTAGCCAGTGACAGTCAGGAGACAGAAAGAAGGAAAGAAAGGAAGAAAGGAAGAAAGAATCTACATTCCCAAAGAAAGAAAAAATTTAAGTAAATTTTAAAAAGTAAAAAAAAAATTAAGAAAGTAAGTAAATACATACATAAAAATAGACATAAAGAATGAATAAATGAATAAAACTAAATAATAATTGAAACATTCAATAAGTAAATGAGTCACGCTAAATCAGCAGATAAATAAACAGATATATGAAAGAAGATAAGGAAGTGAAGGAATGAATGAACAAGTAAGTAAGTAAGTAAGTAAGTAAATAACTAGGTGGGTCATTTTTTTTAAAGAAGTAAGTAAATGAGATGGGCTGAACAGATAGTAAGTAAGTAAGTAAGTAAGCAAGCAAGCAAGCAAGCAATCGTGAAAAAAAAAAATGAGAGCCGGGCGATGGTGGCGCACGCCTTTAATCCCAGTACTCGGGAGGCAGAGGTAGGCGGATCTCTGTGAGTTCGAGACCAGCCTGGTCTACAGTGCTAGTTCCAGGACAGGCTCCAAAGCCACAGAGAAACCCTGTCTCGAAAAACCAAAAAAAAAAAAAAAAAGAGAGAGACACATCCATTCAATCCATAAAAGACAAAACGTGGAAATAAACATGTAAACTGGTCGACCCACCCAAAGCAGGAGGGAGGTCTCTGTCCAGCAGGGCCGTCTTCTTTCCAAGTTGCAGTCAGTCAGATCTCTGGGCAAACAGAAAAAGAAAGCAATTGTTTTCTACTTGAACAGTTTTAATATTACTCAAATGAATTAATATTCAGCTATTTATTCCCAGCCTTATTTACAACTGGATGCCCACCGAGCACCTTCCTCTCATAGCTAGCCCCTTCTACCCCTGCCCCATCTGGACAGATAGACAGGATGTATGTATGTATGTATGTATGTATGTATGTATAAATAAATAAATAATAAAAAAGTAAAATAAAAATAAGTAAATAAATAAATTAAAAAAAAGTGTTTGGTGAGTGGGGCGTGTTGGCATAGAGAACAAAAGAGATAAACTAACCACCAACACATTGAAGAATGACATCAGTCAATCAAGACATGGAAAAAGACAACTGGTCGACCCAAGTTCACAAGGCCAACTGGTCGACCCCGGTACTTAGCATTTTAAGGCCAAATATTTAATCGGACAACTGGTCGACCCGCTTCCAGTCCGT
>NW_027461004.1:30000-70000 GCF_037038515.1 Microtus pennsylvanicus
GAACCGGGCACCTCTGAAGATCGGCCTGGAACGCTCCAGGAGCACCACGAGGATCGCAAGCAAGGCGCGTGCACACGAGCCCGGTCGGGAGGGGCACGTAACGCGGCAATCAGCCGACCCTCCCCCGGCTCGGAGGGAGGAGGGCCAAACAGACCCACACACGGTGGGCATAGCGAAACGCGCGACGGGGAACAAAGCCCCCGGCGCGCCTCACAGGAACCCCCACGAACCACAGCGAAGAGTGCGGGGGGGCTTTCACAGGGCTCGGGCCGGATAACCGCACCCCTGCCTTCCACACACCACCGGTAAAGGTGGGGAGGAGAGACGAGGGGCCCGCTGGCAGAACGAGAAGAGCGGCCGCCATTCACCATGAATGTCCGTCCCTCGCCTGGCGCGGCTTAGGCCTCCGGCCCGAATGAACACAGGGCAAGCGCACCACATCGATCAACAAAGCAGAACCGGGAAGAATCGAGCGAGAGATCACCACAGACCCAACACATGCCACAGGAAAAAAAAAAAGGAAAAAAAAAAAGAAAACCCTTCACACCGCCACACCAAAAAAAGAGCGGTGGGGGGGTCAACGGGGAATCCAATAAAAGAGGAGTGCACTCGGGAGGCACATAACATGAGGCAGCAGAAGGGCCGGGCCACCCTCAAGCCAAAAAGGACTCATGGAGACTCGGGAGCTCCACAAGCTGGGAGGGGGGGGGGTAAAAAAAAAAAAACCGGTGCGCTCGGGAGGCACACGGGAGCAGAGGACCATGGAGGAGACTCGGGAGCTCCACAACCTGGTCCCCGCATGCAAAAGAAAAAAAAAAGCACCGGGATGGCAAGGGAGAAGCATCGAGAGACGGGTCCCACCATCCAAACAGAATGGGTGACAAACCACGAAGCGGGGACGCCTGACACGCTTCACCACGGGCAAAAGCAAGGCAAGGAAAGCCGGTCATCTCAAAAAGCCTCACAGGAAAGCACAGCAGCGAGACACGGGCTGGGCTAGACGGAGAAAAATCACACCCTGTGAGGCTCGGAAGAGAGACCGCCACCTAGCGTCCTTTAATGTCACCCAATTAAAGGACAGCGTGTCAGCACCTATCTGCAGGTACAATAAGGACAGATAGCAATTATTAGAAGAATGGCAACAGGTACGGGGAGTCATTCACAGACCACACAGAACTCCTGAAAGTGAGGCTGGGTGAAATGTCCCAAAAATGTCCCCATAAACAAGAGAACCGACCCTCAAAGGAACAACTGGTCGACCTCATAACCATGAAAGGACCGAGAGAGCGAGGTGGACATGCCAGAAAGCCGGGCGCCCAGCCTCCTCCCGGCCGAGGACCCTGCGACCAGCCGCTAGGGATGGAGAAGGGCAAGAAGAAAAACTTGGGGGGGGGATCTCGAGTCCAAGAAACCGGGGACCAGTGAACAGGGGAGCCGGGACCACCACCTCCTCTCGGCCTCGAGAACACGAGGCCCGCCGCTGGGCTCTCGCAAGACCGAGGGCAGGAGAAAGGGGCGGGGGAGAACTCCGAGACACCAACGAGTCCGGACCAGGGAGGCGAGAAAGACGGGACCACGGCCTCCTCTCGGCCTCAGCATGGCAAGGCCCGCCGCTGAGGACCGAGGGTTTCTGGCAAGAGGAAGAAAATTAATAAAAAAGCTCCGAGAGTCCGGACCAGGGAGGCGAGGAAGCCGGGACCACGGCCTCCTCTCGGCCTCAGGATGGCAAGGCCCGCCGCTGAGGACCGAGGGTTCCTGGCAAGAGGAAGGAAAAAAAAAAAAAAAGGTCCGAGACCCCCAACGAGTCCGTGACGGGGCAGCGGGGAAGCCGGGATCAACCATCGCCTCCTCTCGGCCTCGGGTCGCCGGGTCCCAGGGCTCTTTAGAAGAGAGAAAAAGCAAGGGAAAAGCAACTTTTAAAGCCGAGGTATTTCACCGATCCTGGGCCCGGGTGGACCCGACACCTAGCGGGAGTACGCAAACGACTGAAGCCTTCTGGTCGACCCGCTCAAGTCTCCCAGCACCCTCTCCAGCTGGTCCCGTCACTGGGTTCCATCCCCAACGCACACACCCATGGGTGACTCTTCCGGCACAACCTCCTACACAGAGACCGTCCCCAAGCACGACACCGACTCCGGGACACACCCGCCTGCCGGGCCGGGACTCTCGTCATTCTTTCCGCCTCACAAAAGCCATTTCGCCCCGTCCTCGTCAACGACCGAGGACCAGGAGCGTTGCAGAAAAAGGCCACTGCTAGGGGGCGCCCGACAACCGACCGCCATAGATCGCTCGCTCGCTCGCTCGCTCATTCGGCCGCGACCGCGGCGGCGGCGTCTTCACCTTCTCTGGCGTGACAGCGTCCTTCCACACTCACGCCCGGAGGTGGCACGGGCCCACAACAGGACAGGGAACTCCCCTGTCGGTTCCCCCACCCCTCCCCATCCCACCCCCGAACACGGTGAACGGCGGGCCGGGCTGGACATTCGGGGCTACGAAAACGAAAGTACGACCGAGACCACAGGCAGCTAGGAAAGCAGGCGAATCGATCCGATCGCTCGCTCGCTCGCTCGCTTGCTCGCTCGCTCACGGGGAAACAAAGAGCGTGTCTGACAGATCGGTGACAGGACTAGATGGGCCAGGGGCTTCTGCAACCATTAGGGCATGGTGAGAGGGAGGGACCGAGGGGGACCGAGGGGGACCGAGGGGGACCGAGGGACCGAGGGAGGAAGGGAGGGAGGGAGGCGGCAACGGCAGTTCCCTGCCATCTAAGGTCTCCTTTCACCATGGCCACTGCTTGCTTGCTTGCTTGTGGTTCTTTTTCTTCACCCCACTCCCCACGCCCTCAGCCCACACTTCTCAGACTAAATACCGAGTCAGAGAAAATTAAAACAGACGTGGAATAGTTTTTTTAAAAAATAATAATAATAATAATAATGAAATAAAAATAGTGTTTCAAAAATCCCACTCGGATTTCATTTCCGGGAATAATATCGTCATAGTGATGTGTTGTGAACATTTTCACTTAGAACAGAAAAAATAAACAGGTCACTTTTGTCATTTCTTGGAGAGGGTCTGTTTCCCCACCACGGTGGTTCGCACTTGCTGAGTTGCTGAAGATGATCTCCTGATCCTCGTGTTTTCAGTTTCTGAGTGCTGCTGACATGACAGACATGGGCCCTCACACTCGAGTTTATGAGACACTACTGAGAGCGTGGAGCCCATAGGACAAGGCTTTGGCTTTCCCTTCCCCTCCAACATAAGCCAGATAAATAAATAAATAAATAAATAAATAAATAAATAAATAAATAAATAAATGCCCAGCAGCAGAAGCATGAAAGCAGCTTCTCAGACCCTTTAGAGCTCCTGAGTTACAGTCATGGCAGAGGATATGACTAGGCCAGGGCTCCCTTCACAACCACCATCCAGGCCTGCCTGCCTGCCTGCCTGCCTGCCTGCCTGCCTGCCTTCCTTCCTTTTTTAAATGCCAGTTTACTAAAATTTTAGTTATTTTTAATTGCGTTGGGAGGCTAGAAATTTTTGGGTTTTCGTGAGTGGGCAGACATATGAAAGAAAGGAAGAAAGGAACGAAGGAACGAAGGAGAGAAGGATCAGAGCAGTGAATATACAGGTGCACAGTCCTTACACCAATGTTGACTGCAGATAGAAAAATAAGAGGAAGAAAAAAAAATAGAACGTCACCAAAAGGACAGCCTGGTCTATAAAAATGAGTTCCGGGACAGCCAGGGCTATTCCATGAAATTGGCTGAGTTCAAATCAGCAATTTCCCAACTCCAACAAGAATGTTGACAGGAAAGGCAACAGCTGTACACGTCAAGGAAGGCCAGTGGAGCTGTAGGCACACCCTTCACACCCTTTGAAACTTCTCTGTTGCAAAGTCACAGAGTTAGGAAAGGAAAATAACGCGTCACTGAAGTCATTCCTAGGCTAGGGCTCCCTTCACACCCATTTGAAAGGATCACAGCACTGAATATACAGACGCACGGTAATTACACCAACATTGACTGGAAAGACACCTAAACTAACAGAGACACACACATACACAATCCATAGCATTTGCTGCCTAGCAGATCAAATGAATTCCAGTGTCAGTAGGCACACCCTTCACACCCCTTGAAACTTCTCTGTTGCAAGGTCACAGAGTTAGGAAAGGATCTTGATCTTGAACTTTCCTTAATAGTAAGTCTGTGTGTGTATCACACTCAAGCCAAGTGCCCCTCAGAGCTCATGGAAGACAAAACAGATCTCTAGAATAAGAGAGACGAGGGGGGGGGGAGAGATTCACTCAAGAAAATGAAAGCAAAACCCTACACAAACCCTGGCACACAGTAAAATCAGTCCTATGAGGAAATTTGTAGCTCTGATTGCCTACTTTTTAAAAAGACTTCTAACCGGGTAATGGTGGTACACGCCTTTAATTCCAGCACTCGTTCTGGTCTCCAAGAGCTAGTTCCAGGACTGACTCAATTAGAGAGAACTAGAGAGAAACCCTGTCACAAAACAAACAAAAAAGGAATAAATACTTTATGGAAGAATAGATGGACAGATAGACAGACAGACAGACCCACACCCCATCTTCTGTCTTCTGAAGGTACCAGGCTCTCTCACAGGGGTCAGGCAGAAACGCAGGCAGTGTATGTGTGTGATATCAAGCAAGCCTATATGTGATATATAGGGTATGATAGGATAATGTCAGTATTAAATTGGGGTAGGTCTCAGGAGCACAAGAACCCAAATCTGTGCTGTACTCCCTGTCACCAGAAGAGGGCACTAGATCCCCACCATGTGGTTTCTGGACATTCCAGAAATTCCATCTCTCCAGTTCTCATTCTTTCATTGTTCCTCCTGCATGCCTGCATCTAGTGAGAGAGTGGGCACCGTTCCTCCCTGCTTCTGTGTATCTGTGTCTGTCACGTCCTGGATAGCCAGAGTGCCCGCCACCTACGCCTGAGATAGATGTGGCCGGCAGCCCTGGGGCTGGGGGAAAGGGAGAGAGTGGGTTCCCTGGAGAGCCTTGGGCAGAGGCTCTGTGGATTCCCTGCAGGAGGCCTCACCGCCTCTGAGGAGCCCATGGGGGAGGGAGAAAGGGAAGGTCAACCAGACAGTCCTGCCTGGCTTTTGCTTTGCTTTGCTTTGTTTTTGTTTTTTTTTTTTGTTTTTTGTTTTGTTTTGTTTGTGTTTGTTTCCAGGTACAGCTGTGACCAGGTCTGGATCCAGGACAGACTCCAAAGCTAGAGAGAAATCCTGTCTCAGAAAAAATAAATAAATAAATGAATGGATAGATAGCTAGATAGCCAGACAGAGAGATGATAAAAACACCTCCAAGATCAGGGAGACCAAGGCAGGCAGATCACTGTGAGTTTAAGGCTCCCTTGTTCTGCAGATTGAGATTCAAGGCCAGGCAAAGTGACACAGAGAAACCCCGTTTTCAAAAAAAAAAAAGGTGAGGGCTGGAGAGAGATGGCTCTGTGGTTAAGAGTTCTGACTGCTCTTCCAGAGGACCCAGGTTCAATTCCTTACCACCCACATGGCAGTCAACAGCTGTCGGTAACTCCAAGATCGGACACCCTCAGATAGACATACATGCAGGCAAAACACCAATGACAATAAAATGAAAATAAATAAATTATTAGGAAAATAAATATATAGAAAAGGTGTTTAGTGCATGCCTTTAATCTCAGCACTAGGAGGCAGAGGCAGATGACTCTCTGTGAGTCTGAGGCCAGTCTTGTCTACAAAGTGAGTCCCAGGGCATACAAGGGTACACAACGAAACCTTATGTTGAACAACCACAAATAAGCAAACAAATAGAGAGATAATAACAATAAAAATATTTGAGAGTTCAAATAATTGACTTCATCCACAATAAAAGAATATAAAAATAAAAATATCAAATGCACTTGAACACATTGGCACAGGAGAACGCTTGCTAAATAGAACCCCAGTAGCACAGACACTGAGAGAAAAAGAAAAAAAAGAAAAGAAAAAAAAGAAAAAAAAACAAAAAAAAAACAAAGAAAAAAACTAAAGAGAGAAAAAAAAAAGAAAAAAAAGGAAAAAAAGAAAAAAAAGAAGAAAAAAAAGAAAAAAAGAAAAAAAAGAAAAAAAAAGAAAGAAAAAAAAAGAAAAAAAAACAGACACTGAGAGAAACAATTAATAAGTGAGACCTCCTGAAACTGAAAAGCTTCTGTAAAGCAAAGAACATGGCCAAGAAGACAAAACGACGGCCTTACAGAATGGGAAAAGATCTTCACTAATCTCCAAAATACACAAAGAACTCGAGAAATTGGTCATCCAAAGAACAAATAATCCAATTTTAAAAAATGGAGTACAGACCTAAACAGAGAACTCTCAACAGAGGGATCTAAAATGGTTGAAAGACACTTAAATGTTGGGTCGAGGCGGGGGGGTCATGCAAAGATGAGAACACCACCAAGTCTAATAAACCAAAAACAAACTTAAAAATACAAACACACCGCGAGTCACAGAAGCTTATCAGCTAGCTGAGACCACAGGCAGAGTTTGGGCTTCTGACACTGTGGCAAAAGGCCGGTTTCTGAAACCCATTTTTATAGTAGGGGCATCGCAGGGCAGTGGTGGCGCAAGCCTTTAATCCCAGCACTCGGGAAGCAGAGGCAGGCGGATCTCTGTGAGTTCGAGACCAGCCTGGTCTACAGAGCTAGTTCCAGGACAGGCTCCAAAGCCACAGAGAAACCCTGTCTCGAAAAACCAAAA
This sequence comes from Microtus pennsylvanicus, assembly GCF_037038515.1. Lineage (NCBI taxonomy): Eukaryota > Metazoa > Chordata > Mammalia > Rodentia > Cricetidae > Microtus > Microtus pennsylvanicus. The sequence goes on from NW_027461004.1 coordinate 36,754, forward strand.
AAAAAAAAAAAATGTTTCTCTGGATGTGCCTCTGTGTGTGTGTGTGTGTGTGTGTGTGTGTGTGTGTGTGTGTTGTGTGTGTGTGTGTGTTGTGTGTGTGTGTGTGTGTTGTGTGTGTGTGTGTGTGCTTATGGGGTGGCTTTTGAACTAACCAAGATGACTGGTTCCATATCTGGCAGAGAGGCAGGTGGATCTCTGGGAGTTTGAGGCCAGCCAGCCTGGTTGACAAGAGCTAGTTCCAAAGACAGGCTCCAAAGCAACAGTGAAACCCTTCCTTGAAAATCAAAACAAGAACACAAACCAAAAATAAAATAAAACATAAATTAAATGAGTGTGAGAGAGAGAGAGAGAAGAAATGTTGATTTGTTGATTTACAGACAAGAAATAAGAAAATACAAAACCATAATGTTCCCAAGATGACAGCCTGGTTTATATAGTGAGTTAAAGGTATTATACAGAGAAACCCTTCACCAAAAATAATAATAATAATAATAAAAGAAGAAAACAGAAAAAAAAACAAGTAAGGAAAAAGAAAGGAAGGAAGGAAGGAAGGAAGGAAGGAAGGAAGGAAGGAAGGAAGGAAAAAACAGGTGTTTTCCTTTTTTTCTTTGTTTATCTCAGGTTATTTTATTTTAATTTATTTTTTTAATTGCAGCAGCGGCAGTATATTTTGGGCAGCACATTTCTTTATTCTCAGTTCTCAGCCCTCAGAAATCAGGAGAGGCAGAAACAGGCAAATCGCTGTGAGTTTGAGGCCACCTCGTTCTGCAGTGTGAGTTTTAGGACAGGCAAAGCGACAGACACAGAGAAACCCTGACTTAGGGGGGGAAAGTGTGTTTAGTACAGGCCTTTAATTCCGGCACTAGGAAGCAGAGGTAGAGGCAGGGGCAGCTAGATCTCTGTGAGTCTGAGGCCAGCCTTGTCTACAAAGTGAGTTCCAGGGACACAGGGAACCTCTATGTAAAAAAAAAAAACACAAATAAACTAATAATAATAATCATCATCATCATCATCATCTAAGAGCTCAATTAATTGACTTCACCCAAAATTCAAAAATAAAAAAAGAGTGTGTCTGACTGATCAGTGAAAGGACTATGTGGGCCAAGGGGCTGCCACAATTATGGCTTGGTGAGTGGGAGGAACTGAGGGAGGGAGGGAGGGAGGGAGGGAGGGAGGGAGGGAGGGAGGGAGGGAGGGAAGGAAGGAGGGAGGGAGGGAGGGAGGGAGGCCTGCTTTCTTAGGGTTCTTTTTCAGTAGTTGTGTTTGTACAACCCCACACACCACTTCTCATACTAAATACCGAGTCTGAGAAAATTAAAACAGCTGTGGAAAATTCCCACTTGGATGTCTGTTCCTGCCCTGTAAAACAAGAACCACAACAAAAATATCCATATCTAAGCAGGCCAATTAAGTTGTAGCCTCACCCTTTAAAGGTTCTAGCTGTTGGGAAGGGCTGGTGACCTTGAACTTTACTAGTCTCTGAAATCTGCCTTCTCACTTTTACCAGGTGCCCTCAGGGGCCAGGAGTGGAGGCCAGGGCCCCTGCTACAGGAGATTTCCTAGATCACCTACAGGCTCTTAGGATTCCTGGGCCTGCTTAGAGAAAGACACACGACACGTGAGACGCAGAGAAAAAAATTTTCTGAGACAAGGATTCTCTTAGCTTTGGCACCTGTCCTGGAACTGTAGATGACCAGGCTGGCCTCAAACTCACAGAGATCTGCCTGCCTCTGTCTGCCACAGAGAAAATTACAACAGCCATGGAATAATATGAAAAATTCTGATTTACGCCAGGCAGTGGTGGCGCACGCCTTTAATCCCAGCACTTGGGAGGCAGAGGCAGGCGGATCTCTGTGATTTCGAGACCAGCCTGGTCTACAAGAGCTAGTTCCAGGACAGGCTCCAAAACCACAGAGAAACCCTGTCTCGAAAAACCAAAAAAATAAAAATGAAAATAATAAGAATAAAATAAAATGTTAAAAAAAAAAAGAAAAATTCTGATTTTGATATCATTTCCAGGAATACTGATGCAGTGAATTATTTGGAACATTTTCACTTCCGACAGAAAAAAATAAAAATGTCATTTTATTGATTTCTTTTAGAGGGTCTCTTTCCCACCAGGATGGTTTGCACTTGCTGGGTTGTTGAAGATGATCTCCTGATCCTTGTATTCCCAGTTCCTGAGTGCTGCCGGCAGGACAGACATGGGCTCACTATACACTCGAGTTTTTGACGCAGTACTGAGAACCTGGAGCCCAAAGGACAAGGCTTCAGCTTCCCCTGCCCCTCTGACATAGGCCAGATACATAAATGATTACCCAGATTTTATTTAAATCTCTCAGTGTGGCTTGTGTATGTGGGGGAGACAGGGAAGGTATCACATTTCAAAACATTTTCATAACTGCACTTAGCACTGTATTCTTTTCCATGTATTTTACTTTTATTTGAGAGTGTTTCCAATTGTGTGGGACTTAGTTAAATTTCAATTTCTTAAGGAATTTTTTTATGATTTTCTTAACTTTATTTTATGTGCAATGGTCTGAAGATGTCAGATCACCCAGAAACTGAATTTACAATCACTATGAGCTGCCATGCAGGTGCTGGGAAATGAACCCAATTTCTCTGGAAGAGCCGCGAAACTAGCTCTCCAGGCTCTTCTTAATTTAAAAGTTTATTTATGTGTCTCTGGGTGTGCCTGTGCCTGTGTTTGGTTTGTGTGTGTGTTGGGGGGGGTTGTGTGTGTGGGGGTGGCTTTTGACCTCACCAGACAAAGGCATTCAAGAGCACTGGCTCCATATTTAGCAGAAACAGGATCATTGGGAGTTTTAGGACAGCCTGGTCTACAAGAAAGGAGCTAGTTTTAACAACAGTCTCCAAAGCAGCAGAGAAACCCTGTCTCATAAAGCAAAACACAAAACCAAACATATTTGAGAGAGAGAGAGAGAGAGAGAGAGAGAGAGAGAGAGAGAGAGAGAGAGAGAGAACAGCTAGGGCTGTTACACAGAGAAACCATGCCTCAAGAACTAACTAATAAAAGAAGGGGGAAAAAAGCAAGAGAGCAAGAAAGCAAAAAAATCAAGCAAGCAAGCAAGAAGGAAAGCTAGAGAGAAACCCTGTCTCAGAAAACAAAAAAATAAATAAATAAACTAATAAATGAAATGAATGGATAGATAGATAGATAGATAGATAGATAGATAGATAGATAGATAGATAGATAGATAGATGATAAAACACCTCCAAGATCAGGGAGACCAAAGCAGGCAGATCACTGTGAGTTTAAGGCTACTTTGTTCTGCAGATTGAGATTCAGGACAGGCAAAGTGACACAGAAAAACCCTGTTTTCAAAAAAAATGTGTTTAGTGTACGCCTTTAATGCCATCACTAGAAGGCAGAGGCAGGCGGATCTCTGTGAGTCTGAGGCCAGTCTTGTTTACAAAGTGAGTCCCAGGGCATACAAGGATACACAAGGAAACCCCGTGTTGCAAACCCACAAATAAACAAACAGATAATAACAATAAAAATATTTGAGAGTTCAAATAATTGACCTCATCCACAATAAAAAAAATATAAAAATAAAAATATCAAAAGCATTTGAACGGGGGCTGGAGAGATGGCTCAGCGGTTAAGAGCGTTGCCTGCTCTTCCAAAGGTCCTGAGTTCAATTCCCAGCAACCACATGGTGGCTCACAACCATCTGTAATAGGGTCTGGTGCTCTCTTCTGGCCTTCAGACATACACACAGAAAGAATATTGTATACATAATAAATAAATATTTATTTTTTAAAAAAAAGCATTTGAACGCATCGGCACAGGAGACCACTTCCTAAATCTAACTCCAGTAGCACAGACTCTGAGAGAAACAAAATTAATCAATGGGACCTCGTGAAACTGAAAGGCTTCTTCTGTAAAGCAAAGGACATGGCCAACAAGACAAAACGACGGCCTTACAGAATGGGCAAAGATCTTCACTAACCCCACATCAGACAGAGGTCTGATCTCCAAAATATACAAAGAACTCAAGACATTGGTCATTTCAAGAACAAATAATCCAGTTCACAACATGGAGGTACAGACCTAAACAGAGAACTCTCAACCGAGAAATCTAAAATGGCTGAAAGACACTTAAGGAGATGTTCAACACCCTTAGTCATCAGAGATATGTAAATCAAAACAGCTCTGAGATTCCACTTTATACCTGTAAGAATGGCCAAGATCTAAAACACTGATGACAACTTATGCTGGAGAGGATGTGGGGAAAAGGGAACACTCCTGCATCGCTGGTGGGAATGCAAGCTGGTACCGCCCCCTTTGGATGTCAGTGTGGCGATTTCTCAGAAAATTAGGAAACAACCTTCCTCAAGACCCAGCAATACCACGTTTAGGTATATATGTAAAGGATGCTCAATTGTGCCACGAGGACATGGGCTCAACTATGCTCATAGCAGCATTGTTTGTCATAGCCAGAACCTTGGGAGAGGGTTGAAGGGGAGGCATGGAAAGAGAGGAAAGAAAAACGTAGAGCTTAACAAAAATAAATAAAAGAAACAAAGGCGGGTAGTGGTGGCACATTCCTTTAATCCCAGCACTTGGGAGGCAAAGGCAGGTGGATCTTTGTGAATTTGAGGCCAGCCTGGTCTACAAGGGTTAGTTCCAAAGCTACAGAGAAACCCTGTCATGAAAAACCAAAAATAAATAAATAATTAGGCATGGATTGTTTAAAAAAAAATCAAACGCAAACCAAGTAGAAATAACTACTTTCAGTATGCCATTCAAGAATTAGGGAACCCTTTATCCCAGCATGTGGGAGACACAGGCAGAAGGACATCTGTGAGTTAAAATCCAGACTCATCTACCAAGTGAGATCACAAGACTCGTGCACTGTCTCATAGGTCCTAAATTCCCATGATCCAGTTTCTAGGACCAAGGAGACAGTTTATAATGTCTCCTTCTTCTTTCCTTCCTTCCTTCCTTTTTTTTTGGGGGGGGGTGGTGTTTGGTCAAACTTTTATATATGTTTTTTTTTATTTGGGTTGGGGGCCTCTCTATAAAGCCTGGGAATTCACAGAGGTCCACCTGCCTCTGTCTCTTTGATGATAGAATAAAAGATGTGCACCACAATAACCAGGCTCAGTTTCTTGTACATTTAGTTTAATTTCAAATTTTGTTTGTATCTCTTGGTCTGCACCAAGTGTGTCCCTGTGGGGGTGGGGGGGCAGGGAAGTTGTCCTATTTTAGAACATTTTATTTTACTTTTATTTGAGACAGTCTTTCCGGTTGTGTAGAATTTATTTTAATTTCAAATTTTTAAAGAATTTTTTTATGATTTATTTAACTTTATTTTATGTGCAGTTGTGTGAAACTGGATTTACAATCACTTATGAGCTGCTGCCTTGTGGGGGTTACATCTCAGGAGCACAAGAACCCAATCTGTGCTGTACTCCCTGTCACCAAAAGAGGTCACTAGATCCCCACCATGTGGTTTCTGGACATTCCAGAAATTCCATCTCTCCAGTTCTCATTCTTTCATTGTTCCTCCTGCATGCCTGCATCTAGTGAGAGAGTGGGCACCGTTCCTCCCTGCTTCTGTGTGTCTGTGTCTGTCACGTCCTGGATAGCCAGAGTGCCCGCCACCTACGCCTGAGATAGATGTGGCCGGCAGCCCTGGGGCTGGGGGAAAGGGAGAGAGTGGGTTCCCTGGAGAGACTTGGGCAGAGGCTCTGTGGATTCCCTGCAGGAGGCCTCACCGCCTCTGAGGAGCCCATGGGGGAGGGGGAAAGGGAAGGTCAACCAGACAGTCCTGCCTGGCTTTTGCTTTGCTTTGCTTTGTTTTTGTTTTGGTTTGTTTCCAGGTACAGCTGTGACCAGGTCTGGATCCAGGACAGACTCCAAAGCTAGAGAGAAATCCTGTCTCAGAAAAAATAAATAAATAAATGAATGGATAGATAGCTAGATAGCCAGACAGAGAGATGATAAAAACACCTCCAAGATCAGGGAGACCAAGGCAGGCAGATCACTGTGAGTTTAAGGCTCCCTTGTTCTGCAGATTGAGATTCAAGGCCAGGCAAAGTGACACAGAGAAACCCCGTTTTCAAAAAAAAAAAAAAAGGTGAGGGCTGGAGAGAGATGGCTCTGTGGTTAAGAGTTCTGACTGCTCTTCCAGAGGACCCAGGTTCAATTCCTTACCACCCACATGGCAGTCAACAGCTGTCGGTAACTCCAAGATCGGACACCCTCAGATAGACATACATGCAGGCAAAACACCAATGACAATAAAATGAAAATAAATAAATTATTAGGAAAATAAATATATAGAAAAGGTGTTTAGTGCATGCCTTTAATCTCAGCACTAGGAGGCAGAGGCAGATGACTCTCTGTGAGTCTGAGGCCAGTCTTGTCTACAAAGTGAGTCCCAGGGCATAAAAGGGTACACAACGAAACCTTATGTTGAACAACCACAAATAAGCAAACAAATAGAGAGATAATAACAATAAAAATATTTGAGAGTTCAAATAATTGACTTCATCCACAATAAAAGAATATAAAAATAAAAATATCAAATGCACTTGAACACATTGGCACAGGAGAACGCTTGCTAAATAGAACCCCAGTAGCACAGACACTGAGAGAAAAAGAAAAAAAAGAAAAGAAAAAAAAGAAAAAAAAACAAAGAAAAAAACTAAAGAGAGAAAAAAAAAGAAAAAAAAAGGAAAAAAAGAAAAAAAAGAAGAAAAAAAAGAAAAAAAAAAGAAAATAAAAGAAAGAAAAAAAAAGAAAAAAAACAGACACTGAGAGAAACAATTAATAAGTGAGACCTCCTGAAACTGAAAAGCTTCTGTAAAGCAAAGAACATGGCCAAGAAGACAAAACGACGGCCTTACAGAATGGGAAAAGATCTTCACTAATCTCCAAAATACACAAAGAACTCGAGAAATTGGTCATCCAAAGAACAAATAATCCAATTTTAAAAAATGGAGTACAGACCTAAACAGAGAACTCTCAACAGAGGGATCTAAAATGGTTGAAAGACACTTAAATGTTGGGTCGAGGGGGGGGGGTCATGCAAAGATGAGAACACCACCAAGTCTAATAAACCAAAAACAAACTTAAAAATACAAACACACCGCGAGTCACAGAAGCTTATCAGCTAGCTGAGACCACAGGCAGAGTTTGGGCTTCTGACACTGTGGCAAAAGGCCGGTTTCTAGAACCCATTTTTATAGTAGGGGCATCGCAGGGCAGTGGTGGCGCAAGCCTTTAATCCCAGCACTCGGGAAGCAGAGGCAGGCGGATCTCTGTGAGTTCGAGACCAGCCTGGTCTACAGAGCTAGTTCCAGGACAGGCTCCAAAGCCACAGAGAAACCCTGTCTCGAAAAACCAAAAAAAAAAAAAAAATGTTTCTCTGGATGTGCCTCTGTGTGTGTGTGTGTGTGTGTGTGTGTGTGTGTGTGTTGTGTGTGTGTGTGTGTGTTTATGGGGTGGCTTTTGAACTAACCAAGATGACTGGTTCCATATCTGGCAGAGAGGCAGGTGGCTCTCTGGGAGTTTGAGGCCAGCCAGCCTGGTTGACAAGAGCTAGTTCCAAAGACAGGCTCCAAAGCAACAGAGAAACCCTTCCTTGAAAATCAAAACAAGAACACAAACCAAAAATAAAATAAAACATAAATTAAATGAGTGTGAGAGAGAGAGAGAGAAGAAATGTTGATTTGTTGATTTACAGACAAGAAATAAGAAAATACAAAACCATAATGTTACCAAGATGACAGCCTGGTTTATATAGTGAGTTAAAGGTATTATACAGAGAAACCCTTCACCAAAAATAATAATAATAATAATAATAATAAAAGAAGAAAACAGAAAAAAAAAACAAGTAAGGAAAAAGAAAGGAAGGAAGGAAGGAAGGAAGGAAGGAAGGAAGGAAGGAAGGAAGGAAAAAACAGGTGTTTTCCTTTTTTTCTTTGTTTATCTCAGGTTATTTTATTTTAATTTATTTTTTTAATTGCAGCAGCGGCAGTATATTTTGGGCAGCACATTTCTTTATTCTCAGTTCTCAGCCCTCAGAAATCAGGAGAGGCAGAAACAGGCAAATCGCTGTGAGTTTGAGGCCACCTCGTTCTGCAGTGTGAGTTTTAGGACAGGCAAAGCGACAGACACAGAGAAACCCTGACTTAGGGGGGGAAAGTGTGTTTAGTACAGGCCTTTAATTCCGGCACTAGGAAGCAGAGGTAGAGGCAGGGGCAGCTAGATCTCTGTGAGTCTGAGGCCAGCCTTGTCTACAAAGTGAGTTCCAGGGACACAGGGAACCTCTATGTAAAAAAAAAAACACAAATAAACTAATCATCATCATCATCATCATCATCATCATCATCTAAGAGCTCAATTAATTGACTTCACCCAAAATTCAAAAATAAAAAAAGAGTGTGTCTGACTGATCAGTGAAAGGACTATGTGGGCCAAGGGGCTGCCACAATTATGGCTTGGTGAGAGGGAGGAACTGAGGGAGGGAGGGAGGGAGGGAGGGAGGGAGGGAGGGAGGGAGGGAGGGAGGGAAGGAAGGAGGGAGGGAGGGAGGGAGGGAGGCCTGCTTTCTTAGGGTTCTTTTTCAGTAGTTGTGTTTGTACAACCCCACACACCACTTCTCATACTAAATACCGAGTCTGAGAAAATTAAAACAGCTGTGGAAAATTCCCACTTGGATGTCTGTTCCTGCCCTGTAAAACAAGAACCACAACAAAAATATCCATATCTAAGCAGGCCAATTAAGTTGTAGCCTCACCCTTTAAAGGTTCTAGCTGTTGGGAAGGGCTAGTGACCTTGAACTTTACTAGTCTCTGAAATCTGCCTTCTCACTTTTACCAGGTGCCCTCAGGGGCCAGGAGTGGAGGCCAGGGCCCCTGCTACAGGAGATTTCCTAGATCACCTACAGGCTCTTAGGATTCCTGGGCCTGCTTAGAGAAAGACACACGACACGTGAGACGCAGAGAAAAAAATTTTCTGAGACAAGGATTCTCTTAGCTTTGGCACCTGTCCTGGAACTGTAGATGACCAGGCTGGCCTCAAACTCACAGAGATCTGCCTGCCTCTGTCTGCCACAGAGAAAATTACAACAGCCATGGAATAATATGAAAAATTCTGATTTACGCCAGGCAGTGGTGGCGCACGCCTTTAATCCCAGCACTTGGGAGGCAGAGGCAGGCGGATCTCTGTGATTTCGAGACCAGCCTGGTCTACAAGAGCTAGTTCCAGGACAGGCTCCAAAACCACAGAGAAACCCTGTCTCGAAAAACCAAAAAAAATAAAAATGAAAATAATAAGAATAAAATAAAATGTTAAAAAAAAAAAGAAAAATTCTGATTTTGATATCATTTCCAGGAATACTGATGCAGTGAATTATTTGGAACATTTTCACTTCCGACAGAAAAAAATAAAAATGTCATTTTATTGATTTCTTTTAGAGGGTCTCTTTCCCACCAGGATGGTTTGCACTTGCTGGGTTGTTGAAGATGATCTCCTGATCCTTGTATTCCCAGTTCCTGAGTGCTGCCGGCAGGACAGACATGGGCTCACTATACACTCGAGTTTTTGACGCAGTACTGAGAACCTGGAGCCCAAAGGACAAGGCTTCAGCTTCCCCTGCCCCTCTGACATAGGCCAGATACATAAATGATTACCCAGATTTTATTTAAATCTCTCAGTGTGGCTTGTGTATGTGGGGGAGACAGGGAAGGTATCACATTTCAAAACATTTTCATAACTGCACTTAGCACTGTATTCTTTTCCATGTATTTTACTTTTATTTGAGAGTGTTTCCAATTGTGTGGGACTTAGTTAAATTTCAATTTCTTAAGGAATTTTTTTATGATTTTCTTAACTTTATTTTATGTGCAATGGTCTGAAGATGTCAGATCACCCAGAAACTGAATTTACAATCACTATGAGCTGCCATGCAGGTGCTGGGAAATGAACTCAATTTCTCTGGAAGAGCCGCGAAACTAGCTCTCCAGGCTCTTCTTAATTTAAAAGTTTATTTATGTGTCTCTGGGTGTGCCTGTGCCTGTGTTTGGTTTGTGTGTGTGTTGGGGGGGGGGTTGTGTGTGTGGGGGTGGCTTTTGACCTCACCAGACAAAGGCATTCAAGAGCACTGGCTCCATATTTAGCAGAAACAGGATCATTGGGAGTTTTAGGACAGCCTGGTCTACAAGAAAGGAGCTAGTTTTAACAACAGTCTCCAAAGCAGCAGAGAAACCCTGTCTCATAAAGCAAAACACAAAACCAAACATATTTGAGAGAGAGAGAGAGAGACAGAGAGAGAGAGAGAGAGAGAGAGAGAACAGCTAGGGCTGTTACACAGAGAAACCATGCCTCAAGAACTAACTAATAAAAGAAGGGGGAAAAAAGCAAGAGAGCAAGAAAGCAAAAAAATCAAGCAAGCAAGCAAGAAGGAAAGCTAGAGAGAAACCCTGTCTCAGAAAACAAAAAAATAAATAAATAAACTAATAAATGAAATGAATGGATAGATAGATAGATAGATAGATAGATAGATAGATAGATAGATAGATAGATGATAAAACACCTCCAAGATCAGGGAGACCAAAGCAGGCAGATCACTGTGAGTTTAAGGCTACTTTGTTCTGCAGATTGAGATTCAGGACAGGCAAAGTGACACAGAAAAACCCTGTTTTCAAAAAAAATGTGTTTAGTGTACGCCTTTAATGCCATCACTAGAAGGCAGAGGCAGGCGGATCTCTGTGAGTCTGAGGCCAGTCTTGTTTACAAAGTGAGTCCCAGGGCATACAAGGATACACAAGGAAACCCCGTGTTGCAAACCCACAAATAAACAAACAGATAATAACAATAAAAATATTTGAGAGTTCAAATAATTGACCTCATCCACAATAAAAAAAATATAAAAATAAAAATATCAAAAGCATTTGAACGGGGGCTGGAGAGATGGCTCAGCGGTTAAGAGCGTTGCCTGCTCTTCCAAAGGTCCTGAGTTCAATTCCCAGCAACCACATGGTGGCTCACAACCATCTGTAATAGGGTCTGGTGCTCTCTTCTGGCCTTCAGACATACACACAGAAAGAATATTGTATACATAATAAATAAATATTTATTTTTTAAAAAAAAGCATTTGAACGCATCGGCACAGGAGACCACTTCCTAAATCTAACTCCAGTAGCACAGACTCTGAGAGAAACAAAATTAATCAATGGGACCTCGTGAAACTGAAAGGCTTCTTCTGTAAAGCAAAGGACATGGCCAACAAGACAAAACGACGGCCTTACAGAATGGGCAAAGATCTTCACTAACCCCACATCAGACAGAGGTCTGATCTCCAAAATATACAAAGAACTCAAGACATTGGTCATTTCAAGAACAAATAATCCAGTTCACAACATGGAGGTACAGACCTAAACAGAGAACTCTCAACCGAGAAATCTAAAATGGCTGAAAGACACTTAAGGAGATGTTCAACACCCTTAGTCATCAGAGATATGTAAATCAAAACAGCTCTGAGATTCCACTTTATACCTGTAAGAATGGCCAAGATCTAAAACACTGATGACAACTTATGCTGGAGAGGATGTGGGGAAAAGGGAACACTCCTGCATCGCTGGTGGGAATGCAAGCTGGTACCGCCCCCTTTGGATGTCAGTGTGGCGATTTCTCAGAAAATTAGGAAACAACCTTCCTCAAGACCCAGCAATACCACGTTTAGGTATATATGTAAAGGATGCTCAATTGTGCCACGAGGACATGGGCTCAACTATGCTCATAGCAGCATTGTTTGTCATAGCCAGAACCTTGGGAGAGGGTTGAAGGGGAGGCATGGAAAGAGAGGAAAGAAAAACGTAGAGCTTAACAAAAATAAATAAAAGAAACAAAGGCGGGTAGTGGTGGCACATTCCTTTAATCCCAGCACTTGGGAGGCAAAGGCAGGTGGATCTTTGTGAATTTGAGGCCAGCCTGGTCTACAAGGGTTAGTTCCAAAGCTACAGAGAAACCCTGTCATGAAAAACCAAAAATAAATAAATAATTAGGCATGGATTGTTTAAAAAAAAATCAAACGCAAACCAAGTAGAAATAACTACTTTCAGTATGCCATTCAAGAATTAGGGAACCCTTTATCCCAGCATGTGGGAGACACAGGCAGAAGGACATCTGTGAGTTAAAATCCAGACTCATCTACCAAGTGAGATCACAAGACTCGTGCACTGTCTCATAGGTCCTAAATTCCCATGATCCAGTTTCTAGGACCAAGGAGACAGTTTATAATGTCTCCTTCTTCTTTCCTTCCTTCCTTCCTTTTTTTTGGGGGGGGGGTGGTGTTTGGTCAAACTTTTATATATGTTTTTTTTTTTTTGGGTTGGGGGCCTCTCTATAAAGCCTGGGAATTCACAGAGGTCCACCTGCCTCTGTCTCTTTGATGATAGAATAAAAGATGTGCACCACAATAACCAGGCTCAGTTTCTTGTACATTTAGTTTAATTTCAAATTTTGTTTGTATCTCTTGGTCTGCACCAAGTGTGTCCCTGTGGGGGTGGGGGGCAGGGAAGTTGTCCTATTTTAGAACATTTTATTTTACTTTTATTTGAGACAGTCTTTCCGGTTGTGTAGAACTTATTTTAATTTCAAATTTTTAAAGAATTTTTTTATGATTTATTTAACTTTATTTTATGTGCAGTTGTGTGAAACTGGATTTACAATCACTTATGAGCTGCTGCCTTGTGGGGGTTACATCTCAGGAGCACAAGAACCCAATCTGTGCTGTACTCCCTGTCACCAAAAGAGGTCACTAGATCCCCACCATGTGGTTTCTGGACATTCCAGAAATTCCATCTCTCCAGTTCTCATTCTTTCATTGTTCCTCCTGCATGCCTGCATCTAGTGAGAGAGTGGGCACCATTCCTCCCTGCTTCTGTGTATCTGTGTCTGTCACGTCCTGGATAGCCAGAGTGCCCGCCACCTACGCCTGAGAGATAGATGTACGCCTGAGAGATAGATGTGGCCGGCAGCCCTGGGGCTGGGGGAAAGGGAGAGAGTGGGTTCCCTGGAGAGCCTTGGGCAGAGGCTCTGTGGATTCCCTGCAGGAGGCCGCACCGCCTCTGAGGAGCCCATGGGGGAGGGGAAAAGGGAAGGTCAACCAGACAGTCCTGCCTGGCTTTTGCTTTGCTTTGTTTTTGTTTTTGTTTGTTTGTTTTATTTTATTTTCCGGTACAGCTGTGACCAGGTCTGGATCCAGGACAGACTCCAAAGCTAGAGAGAAATCCTGTCTCAGAAAACAACAAGAACAACCAAAAAATAAATAAATACATAAACTAATAAATGAATGGATAGATAGCTAGATAGCCAGACACATACACACACACACAGAGAGAGAGAGAGAGAGAGAGAGAGAGAGAGAGAGAGAGAGAGAGAGAGATGATAAAAACACCTCCAAGATCAGGGAGACCAAGGCAGGCAGATCACTGTGAGTTTAAGGCTCCCTTGTTCTGCAGATTGAGATTCAAGGCCAGGCAAGGTGACACAGAGAAACCCCGTTTTCAAAAAAAAAAAAAAGGTGAGGGCTGGAGAGAGATGGCTCTGTGGTTAAGAGTTCTGACTGCTCTTCCAGAGGACCCAGGTTCAATTCCTTACCACCCACATGGCAGTCAACAGCTGTCGGTAACTCCAAGATCGGACACCCTCAGATAGACATACATGCAGGCAAAACACCAATGACAATAAAATGAAAATAAATAAATTATTAGGAAAATAAATATATAGAAAAGGTGTTTAGTGCATGCCTTTAATCTCAGCACTAGGAGGCAGAGGCAGATGACTCTCTGTGAGTCTGAGGCCAGTCTTGTCTACAAAGTGAGTCCCAGGGCATACAAGGGTACACAACGAAACCTTATGTTGAACAACCACAAATAAGCAAACAAATAGAGAGATAATAACAATAAAAATATTTGAGAGTTCAAATAATTGACTTCATCCACAATAAAAGAATATAAAAATAAAAATATCAAATGCACTTGAACACATTGGCACAGGAGAACGCTTGCTAAATAGAACCCCAGTAGCACAGACACTGAGAGAAAAAGAAAAAAAAGAAAAGAAAAAAAAGAAAAAAAAACAAAAAAAAACAAAGAAAAAAACTAAAGAGAGAAAAAAAAAGAAAAAAAAGGAAAAAAAGAAAAAAAAAGAAGAAAAAAAAGAAAAAAAGAAAAAAAAAGAAAGGAAAAAAAAGAAAAAAACAGACACTGAGAGAAACAATTAATAAGTGAGACCTCCTGAAACTGAAAAGCTTCTGTAAAGCAAAGAACATGGCCAAGAAGACAAAACGACGGCCTTACAGAATGGGAAAAGATCTTCACTAATCTCCAAAATACACAAAGAACTCGAGAAATTGGTCATCCAAAGAACAAATAATCCAATTTTAAAAAATGGAGTACAGACCTAACCAGAGAACTCTCAACAGAGGGATCTAAAATGGTTGAAAGACACTTAAATGTTGGGTCGAGGGGGGGGGGTCATGCAAAGATGAGAACACCACCAAGTCTAATAAACCAAAAACAAACTTGAAAATACAAACACACCGCGAGTCACAGAAGCTTATCAGCTAGCTGAGACCACAGGCAGAGTTTGGGCTTCTGACACTGTGGCAAAAGGCCGGTTTCTGAAACCCATTTTTATAGTAGGGGCATCGCAGGGCAGTGGTGGCGCAAGCCTTTAATCCCAGCACTCGGGAAGCAGAGGCAGGCGGATCTCTGTGGGTTCGAGACCAGCCTGGTCTACAGAGCTAGTTCCAGGACAGGCTCCAAAGCCACAGAGAAACCCTGTCTCGAAAAACCAAAAAAAAAAAAAATATGTTTCTCTGGATGTGCCTCTGTGTGTGTGTGTGTGTGTGTGTGTGTGTGTGTTGTGTGTGTGTGTGTGTGTGTGTTTATGGGGTGGCTTTTGAACTAACCAAGATGACTGGTTCCATATCTGGCAGAGAGGCAGGTGGATCTCTGGGAGTTTGAGGCCAGCCAGCCTGGTTGACAAGAGCTAGTTCCAAAGACAGGCTCCAAAGCAACAGAGAAACCCTTCCTTGAAAATCAAAACAAGAACACAAACCAAAAATAAAATAAAACATAAATTAAATGAGTGTGAGAGAGAGAGAGAGAAGAAATGTTGATTTGTTGATTTACAGACAAGAAATAAGAAAATACAAAACCATAATGTTACCAAGATGACAGCCTGGTTTATATAGTGAGTTAAAGGTATTATACAGAGAAACCCTTCACCAAAAATAATAATAATAATAATAATAATAATAATAATAATAATAATAAAAGAAGAAAACAGAAAAAAAACAAGTAAGGAAAAAGAAAGGAAGGAAGGAAGGAAGGAAGGAAGGAAGGAAGGAAGGAAAAAACAGGTGTTTTCCTTTTTTTCTTTGTTTATCTCAGGTTATTTTATTTTAATTTATTTTTTTAATTGCAGCAGCGGCAGTATATTTTGGGCAGCACATTTCTTTATTCTCAGTTCTCAGCCCTCAGAAATCAGGAGAGGCAGAAACAGGCAAATCGCTGTGAGTTTGAGGCCACCTCGTTCTGCAGTGTGAGTTTTAGGACAGGCAAAGCGACAGACACAGAGAAACCCTGACTTAGGGGGGGAAAGTGTGTTTAGTACAGGCCTTTAATTCCGGCACTAGGAAGCAGAGGTAGAGGCAGGGGCAGCTAGATCTCTGTGAGTCTGAGGCCAGCCTTGTCTACAAAGTGAGTTCCAGGGACACAGGGAACCTCTATGTAAAAAAAAAAAACACAAATAAACTAATAATAATCATCATCATCATCATCATCTAAGAGCTCAATTAATTGACTTCACCCAAAATTCAAAAATAAAAAAAGAGTGTGTCTGACTGATCAGTGAAAGGACTATGTGGGCCAAGGGGCTGCCACAATTATGGCTTGGTGAGAGGGAGGAACTGAGGGAGGGAGGGAGGGAGGGAGGGAGGGAGGGAGGGAGGGAGGGAGGGAGGGAAGGAGGGAGGGAGGGAGGCCTGCTTTCTTAGGGTTCTTTTTCAGTAGTTGTGTTTGTACAACCCCACACACCACTTCTCATACTAAATACCGAGTCTGAGAAAATTAAAACAGCTGTGGAAAATTCCCACTTGGATGTCTGTTCCTGCCCTGTAAAACAAGAACCACAACAAAAATATCCATATCTAAGCAGGCCAATTAAGTTGTAGCCTCACCCTTTAAAGGTTCTAGCTGTTGGGAAGGGCTGGTGACCTTGAACTTTACTAGTCTCTGAAATCTGCCTTCTCACTTTTACCAGGTGCCCTCAGGGGCCAGGAGTGGAGGCCAGGGCCCCTGCTACAGGAGATTTCCTAGATCACCTACAGGCTCTTAGGATTCCTGGGCCTGCTTAGAGAAAGACACACGACACGTGAGACGCAGAGAAAAAAATTTTCTGAGACAAGGATTCTCTTAGCTTTGGCACCTGTCCTGGAACTGTAGATGACCAGGCTGGCCTCAAACTCACAGAGATCTGCCTGCCTCTGTCTGCCACAGAGAAAATTACAACAGCCATGGAATAATATGAAAAATTCTGATTTACGCCAGGCAGTGGTGGCGCACGCCTTTAATCCCAGCACTTGGGAGGCAGAGGCAGGCGGATCTCTGTGATTTCGAGACCAGCCTGGTCTACAAGAGCTAGTTCCAGGACAGGCTCCAAAACCACAGAGAAACCCTGTCTCGAAAAACCAAAAAAATAAAAATGAAAATAATAAGAATAAAATAAAATGTTAAAAAAAAAAGAAAAATTCTGATTTTGATATCATTTCCAGGAATACTGATGCAGTGAATTATTTGGAACATTTTCACTTCCGACAGAAAAAAATAAAAATGTCATTTTATTGATTTCTTTTAGAGGGTCTCTTTCCCACCAGGATGGTTTGCACTTGCTGGGTTGTTGAAGATGATCTCCTGATCCTTGTATTCCCAGTTCCTGAGTGCTGCCGGCAGGACAGACATGGGCTCACTATACACTCGAGTTTTTGACGCAGTACTGAGAACCTGGAGCCCAAAGGACAAGGCTTCAGCTTCCCCTGCCCCTCTGACATAGGCCAGATACATAAATGATTACCCAGATTTTATTTAAATCTCTCAGTGTGGCTTGTGTATGTGGGGGAGACAGGGAAGGTATCACATTTCAAAACATTTTCATAACTGCACTTAGCACTGTATTCTTTTCCATTTATTTTACTTTTATTTGAGAGTGTTTCCAATTGTGTGGGACTTAGTTAAATTTCAATTTCTTAAGGAATTTTTTTATGATTTTCTTAACTTTATTTTATGTGCAATGGTCTGAAGATGTCAGATCACCCAGAAACTGAATTTACAATCACTATGAGCTGCCATGCAGGTGCTGGGAATTGAACCCAATTTCTCTGGAAGAGCCGCGAAACTAGCTCTCCAGGCTCTTCTTAATTTAAAAGTTTATTTATGTGTCTCTGGGTGTGCCTGTGCCTGTGTTTGGTTTGTGTGTGTGTTGGGGGGGGGGGTTGTGTGTGTGTGGGTGGCTTTTGACCTCACCAGACAAAGGCATTCAAGAGCACTGGCTCCATATTTAGCAGAAACAGGATCATTGGGAGTTTTAGGACAGCCTGGTCTACAAGAAAGGAGCTAGTTTTAACAACAGTCTCCAAAGCAGCAGAGAAACCCTGTCTCATAAAGCAAAACACAAAACCAAACATATTTGAGAGAGAGAGAGAGAGAGAGAGAGAGAGAGAGAGAGAGAGAGAGAGAGAACAGCTAGGGCTGTTACACAGAGAAACCATGCCTCAAGAACTAACTAATAAAAGAAGGGGGAAAAAAGCAAGAGAGCAAGAAAGCAAAAAAATCAAGCAAGCAAGCAAGAAGGAAAGCTAGAGAGAAACCCTGTCTCAGAAAACAAAAAAATAAATAAATAAACTAATAAATGAAATGAATGGATAGATAGATAGATAGATAGATAGATAGATAGATAGATAGATAGATAGATAGATAGATGATAAAACACCTCCAAGATCAGGGAGACCAAAGCAGGCAGATCACTGTGAGTTTAAGGCTACTTTGTTCTGCAGATTGAGATTCAGGACAGGCAAAGTGACACAGAAAAACCCTGTTTTCAAAAAAAATGTGTTTAGTGTACGCCTTTAATGCCATCACTAGAAGGCAGAGGCAGGCGGATCTCTGTGAGTCTGAGGCCAGTCTTGGTTACAAAGTGAGTCCCAGGGCATACAAGGATACACAAGGAAACCCCGTGTTGCAAACCCACAAATAAACAAACAGATAATAACAATAAAAATATTTGAGAGTTCAAATAATTGACCTCATCCACAATAAAAAAAATATAAAAATAAAAATATCAAAAGCATTTGAACGGGGGCTGGAGAGATGGCTCAGCGGTTAAGAGCGTTGCCTGCTCTTCCAAAGGTCCTGAGTTCAATTCCCAGCAACCACATGGTGGCTCACAACCATCTGTAATAGGGTCTGGTGCTCTCTTCTGGCCTTCAGACATACACACAGAAAGAATATTGTATACATAATAAATAAATATTTATTTTTTAAAAAAAAGCATTTGAACGCATCGGCACAGGAGACCACTTCCTAAATCTAACTCCAGTAGCACAGACTCTGAGAGAAACAAAATTAATCAATGGGACCTCGTGAAACTGAAAGGCTTCTTCTGTAAAGCAAAGGACATGGCCAACAAGACAAAACGACGGCCTTACAGAATGGGCAAAGATCTTCACTAACCCCACATCAGACAGAGGTCTGATCTCCAAAATATACAAAGAACTCAAGACATTGGTCATTTCAAGAACAAATAATCCAGTTCACAACATGGAGGTACAGACCTAAACAGAGAACTCTCAACCGAGAAATCTAAAATGGCTGAAAGACACTTAAGGAGATGTTCAACACCCTTAGTCATCAGAGATATGTAAATCAAAACAGCTCTGAGATTCCACTTTATACCTGTAAGAATGGCCAAGATCTAAAACACTGATGACAACTTATGCTGGAGAGGATGTGGGGAAAAGGGAACACTCCTGCATCGCTGGTGGGAATGCAAGCTGGTACCGCCCCCTTTGGATGTCAGTGTGGCGATTTCTCAGAAAATTAGGAAACAACCTTCCTCAAGACCCAGCAATACCACGTTTAGGTATATATGTAAAGGATGCTCAATTGTGCCACGAGGACATGGGCTCAACTATGCTCATAGCAGCATTGTTTGTCATAGCCAGAACCTTGGGAGAGGGTTGAAGGGGAGGCATGGAAAGAGAGGAAAGAAAAACGTAGAGCTTAACAAAAATAAATAAAAGAAACAAAGGCGGGTAGTGGTGGCACATTCCTTTAATCCCAGCACTTGGGAGGCAAAGGAAGGTGGATCTTTGTGAATTTGAGGCCAGCCTGGTCTACAAGGGTTAGTTCCAAAGCTACAGAGAAACCCTGTCATGAAAAACCAAAAATAAATAAATAATTAGGCATGGATTGTTTAAAAAAAAATCAAACGCAAACCAAGTAGAAATAACTACTTTCAGTATGCCATTCAAGAATTAGGGAACCCTTTATCCCAGGATGTGGGAGACACAGGCAGAAGGACATCTGTGAGTTAAAATCCAGACTCATCTACCAAGTGAGATCACAAGACTCGTGCACTGTCTCATAGGTCCTAAATTCCCATGATCCAGTTTCTAGGACCAAGGAGACAGTTTATAATGTCTCCTTCTTCTTTCCTTCCTTCCTTCCTTTTTTTTTTTGGGGGGGGTGGTGTTTGGTCAAACTTTTATATAGGTTTTTTTTTTTTTATTTGGGTTGGGGGCCTCTCTATAAAGCCTGGGAATTCACAGAGGTCCACCTGCCTCTGTCTCTTTGATGATAGAATAAAAGATGTGCACCACAATAACCAGGCTCAGTTTCTTGTACATTTAGTTTAATTTCAAATTTTGTTTGTATCTCTTGGTCTGCACCAAGTGTGTCCCTGTGGGGGTGGGGGGCAGGGAAGTTGTCCTATTTTAGAACATTTTATTTTACTTTTATTTGAGACAGTCTTTCCGGTTGTGTAGAACTTATTTTAATTTCAAATTTTTAAAGAATTTTTTTATGATTTATTTAACTTTATTTTATGTGCAGTTGTGTGAAACTGGATTTACAATCACTTATGAGCTGCTGCCTTGTGGGGGTTACATCTCAGGAGCACAAGAACCCAATCTGTGCTGTACTCCCTGTCACCAAAAGAGGTCACTAGATCCCCACCATGTGGTTTCTGGACATTCCAGAAATTCCATCTCTCCAGTTCTCATTCTTTCATTGTTCCTCCTGCATGCCTGCATCTAGTGAGAGAGTGGGCACCGTTCCTCCCTGCTTCTGTGTGTCTGTGTCTGTCACGTCCTGGATAGCCAGAGTGCCCGCCACCTACGCCTGAGATAGATGTGGCCGGCAGCCCTGGGCCTGGGGGAAAGGGGGAGAGTGGGTTCCCTGGAGAGCCTTGGGCAGAGGCTCTGTGGATTCCCTGCAGGAGGCCTCACCGCCTCTGAGGAGCCCATGGGGGAGGGGGAAAGGGAAGGTCAACCAGACAGTCCTGCCTGGCTTTTGCTTTGCTTTGCTTTGTTTTTGTTTTGGTTTGTTTCCAGGTACAGCTGTGACCAGGTCTGGATCCAGGACAGACTCCAAAGCTAGAGAGAAATCCTGTCTCAGAAAAAATAAATAAATAAATGAATGGATAGATAGCTAGATAGCCAGACAGAGAGATGATAAAAACACCTCCAAGATCAGGGAGACCAAGGCAGGCAGATCACTGTGAGTTTAAGGCTCCCTTGTTCTGCAGATTGAGATTCAAGGCCAGGCAAAGTGACACAGAGAAACCCCGTTTTCAAAAAAAAAAAAAAGGTGAGGGCTGGAGAGAGATGGCTCTGTGGTTAAGAGTTCTGACTGCTCTTCCAGAGGACCCAGGTTCAATTCCTTACCACCCACATGGCAGTCAACAGCTGTCGGTAACTCCAAGATCGGACACCCTCAGATAGACATACATGCAGGCAAAACACCAATGACAATAAAATGAAAATAAATAAATTATTAGGAAAATAAATATATAGAAAAGGTGTTTAGTGCATGCCTTTAATCTCAGCACTAGGAGGCAGAGGCAGATGACTCTCTGTGAGTCTGAGGCCAGTCTTGTCTACAAAGTGAGTCCCAGGGCATACAAGGGTACACAACGAAACCTTATGTTGAACAACCACAAATAAGCAAACAAATAGAGAGATAATAACAATAAAAATATTTGAGAGTTCAAATAATTGACTTCATCCACAATAAAAGAATATAAAAATAAAAATATCAAATGCACTTGAACACATTGGCACAGGAGAACGCTTGCTAAATAGAACCCCAGTAGCACAGACACTGAGAGAAAAAGAAAAAAAAGAAAAGAAAAAAAAAGAAAAAAAAACAAAAAAAAACAAAGAAAAAAACTAAAGAGAGATAAAAAAAGAAAAAAAAGGAAAAAAAGAAAAAAAAGAAGAAAAAAAAGAAAAAAAGAAAAAAAAGAAAAAAAAAGAAAGAAAAAAAAAAGAAAAAAAAACAGACACTGAGAGAAACAATTAATAAGTGAGACCTCCTGAAACTGAAAAGCTTCTGTAAAGCAAAGAACATGGCCAAGAAGACAAAACGATGGCCTTACAGAATGGGAAAAGATCTTCACTAATCTCCAAAATACACAAAGAACTCGAGAAATTGGTCATCCAAAGAACAAATAATCCAATTTTAAAAAATGGAGTACAGACCTAAACAGAGAACTCTCAACAGAGGGATCTAAAATGGTTGAAAGACACTTAAATGTTGGGTCGAGGGGGGGGGGTCATGCAAAGATGAGAACACCACCAAGTCTAATAAACCAAAAACAAACTTAAAAATACAAACACACCGCGAGTCACAGAAGCTTATCAGCTAGCTGAGACCACAGGCAGAGTTTGGGCTTCTGACACTGTGGCAAAAGGCCGGTTTCTGAAACCCATTTTTATAGTAGGGGCATCGCAGGGCAGTGGTGGCGCAAGCCTTTAATCCCAGCACTCTGGAAGCAGAGGCAGGCAGATCTCTGTGAGTTCGAGACCAGCCTGGTCTACAGAGCTAGTTCCAGGACAGGCTCCAAAGCCACAGAGAAACCCTGTCTCGAAAAACCAAAAAAAAAAAAAATATGTTTCTCTGGATGTGCCTCTGTGTGTGTGTGTGTGTGTGTTGTGTGTGTGTGTGTGTTTATGGGGTGGCTTTTGAACTAACCAAGATGACTGGTTCCATATCTGGCAGAGAGGCAGGTGGATCTCTGGGAGTTTGAGGCCAGCCAGCCTGGTTGACAAGAGCTAGTTCCAAAGACAGGCTCCAAAGCAACAGAGAAACCCTTCCTTGAAAATCAAAACAAGAACACAAACCAAAAATAAAATAAAACATAAATTAAATGAGTGTGAGAGAGAGAGAGAAGAAATGTTGATTTGTTGATTTACAGACAAGAAATAAGAAAATACAAAACCATAATGTTACCAAGATGACAGCCTGGTTTATATAGTGAGTTAAAGGTATTATACAGAGAAACCCTTCACCAAAAATAATAATAATAATAATAATAATAATAATAATAAAAGAAGAAAACAGAAAAAAAAACAAGTAAGGAAAAAGAAAGGAAGGAAGGAAGGAAGGAAGGAAGGAAGGAAGGAAGGAAGGAAAAAACAGGTGTTTTCCTTTTTTTCTTTGTTTATCTCAGGTTATTTTATTTTAATTTATTTTTTTAATTGCAGCAGCGGCAGTATATTTTGGGCAGCACATTTCTTTATTCTCAGTTCTCAGCCCTCAGAAATCAGGAGAGGCAGAAACAGGCAAATCGCTGTGAGTTTGAGGCCACCTCGTTCTGCAGTGTGAGTTTTAGGACAGGCAAAGCGACAGACACAGAGAAACCCTGACTTAGGGGGGGAAAGTGTGTTTAGTACAGGCCTTTAATTCCGGCACTAGGAAGCAGAGGTAGAGGCAGGGGCAGCTAGATCTCTGTGAGTCTGAGGCCAGCCTTGTCTACAAAGTGAGTTCCAGGGACACAGGGAACCTCTATGTAAAAAAAAAAACACAAATAAACTAATAATAATCATCATCATCATCATCATCATCTAAGAGCTCAATTAATTGACTTCACCCAAAATTCAAAAATAAAAAAAGAGTGTGTCTGACTGATCAGTGAAAGGACTATGTGGGCCAAGGGGCTGCCACAATTATGGCTTGGTGAGAGGGAGGAACTGAGGGAGGGAGGGAGGGAGGGAGGGAGGGAGGGAGGGAGGGAGGGAAGGAGGGAGGGAGGGAGGGAGGGAGGCCTGCTTTCTTAGGGTTCTTTTTCAGTAGTTGTGTTTGTACAACCCCACACACCACTTCTCATACTAAATACCGAGTCTGAGAAAATTAAAACAGCTGTGGAAAATTCCCACTTGGATGTCTGTTCCTGCCCTGTAAAACAAGATCCACAACAAAAATATCCATATCTAAGCAGGCCAATTAAGTTGTAGCCTCACCCTTTAAA
Organism: Microtus pennsylvanicus; assembly: GCF_037038515.1. NCBI lineage: Eukaryota > Metazoa > Chordata > Mammalia > Rodentia > Cricetidae > Microtus > Microtus pennsylvanicus. The sequence continues at coordinate 60,326 of NW_027461004.1, forward strand.
GGTTCTAGCTGTTGGGAAGGGCTGGTGACCTTGAACTTTACTAGTCTCTGAAATCTGCCTTCTCACTTTTACCAGGTGCCCTCAGGGGCCAGGAGTGGAGGCCAGGGCCCCTGCTACAGGAGATTTCCTAGATCACCTACAGGCTCTTAGGATTCCTGGGCCTGCTTAGAGAAAGACACACGACACGTGAGACGCAGAGAAAAAAATTTTCTGAGACAAGGATTCTCTTAGCTTTGGCACCTGTCCTGGAACTGTAGATGACCAGGCTGGCCTCAAACTCACAGAGATCTGCCTGCCTCTGTCTGCCACAGAGAAAATTACAACAGCCATGGAATAATATGAAAAATTCTGATTTACGCCAGGCAGTGGTGGCGCACGCCTTTAATCCCAGCACTTGGGAGGCAGAGGCAGGCGGATCTCTGTGATTTCGAGACCAGCCTGGTCTACAAGAGCTAGTTCCAGGACAGGCTCCAAAACCACAGAGAAACCCTGTCTCGAAAAACCAAAAAAATAAAAATGAAAATAATAAGAATAAAATAAAATGTTAAAAAAAAAAGAAAAATTCTGATTTTGATATCATTTCCAGGAATACTGATGCAGTGAATTATTTGGAACATTTTCACTTCCGACAGAAAAAAATAAAAATGTCATTTTATTGATTTCTTTTAGAGGGTCTCTTTCCCACCAGGATGGTTTGCACTTGCTGGGTTGTTGAAGATGATCTCCTGATCCTTGTATTCCCAGTTCCTGAGTGCTGCCGGCAGGACAGACATGGGCTCACTATACACTCGAGTTTTTGACGCAGTACTGAGAACCTGGAGCCCAAAGGACAAGGCTTCAGCTTCCCCTGCCCCTCTGACATAGGCCAGATACATAAATGATTACCCAGATTTTATTTAAATCTCTCAGTGTGGCTTGTGTATGTGGGGGAGACAGGGAAGGTATCACATTTCAAAACATTTTCATAACTGCACTTAGCACTGTATTCTTTTCCATTTATTTTACTTTTATTTGAGAGTGTTTCCAATTGTGTGGGACTTAGTTAAATTTCAATTTCTTAAGGAATTTTTTTATGATTTTCTTAACTTTATTTTATGTGCAATGGTCTGAAGATGTCAGATCACCCAGAAACTGAATTTACAATCACTATGAGCTGCCATGCAGGTGCTGGGAATTGAACCCAATTTCTCTGGAAGAGCCGCGAAACTAGCTCTCCAGGCTCTTCTTAATTTAAAAGTTTATTTATGTGTCTCTGGGTGTGCCTGTGCCTGTGTTTGGTTTGTGTGTGTGTTGGGGGGGGGTTGTGTGTGTGTGGGTGGCTTTTGACCTCACCAGACAAAGGCATTCAAGAGCACTGGCTCCATATTTAGCAGAAACAGGATCATTGGGAGTTTTAGGACAGCCTGGTCTACAAGAAAGGAGCTAGTTTTAACAACAGTCTCCAAAGCAGCAGAGAAACCCTGTCTCATAAAGCAAAACACAAAACCAAACATATTTGAGAGAGAGAGAGAGAGAGAGAGAGAGAGAGAGAGAGAGAGAGAGAGAGAACAGCTAGGGCTGTTACACAGAGAAACCATGCCTCAAGAACTAACTAATAAAAGAAGGGGGAAAAAAGCAAGAGAGCAAGAAAGCAAAAAAATCAAGCAAGCAAGCAAGAAGGAAAGCTAGAGAGAAACCCTGTCTCAGAAAACAAAAAAATAAATAAATAAACTAATAAATGAAATGAATGGATAGATAGATAGATAGATAGATAGATAGATAGATAGATAGATAGATAGATGATAAAACACCTCCAAGATCAGGGAGACCAAAGCAGGCAGATCACTGTGAGTTTAAGGCTACTTTGTTCTGCAGATTGAGATTCAGGACAGGCAAAGTGACACAGAAAAACCCTGTTTTCAAAAAAAATGTGTTTAGTGTACGCCTTTAATGCCATCACTAGAAGGCAGAGGCAGGCGGATCTCTGTGAGTCTGAGGCCAGTCTTGTTTACAAAGTGAGTCCCAGGGCATACAAGGATACACAAGGAAACCCCGTGTTGCAAACCCACAAATAAACAAACAGATAATAACAATAAAAATATTTGAGAGTTCAAATAATTGACCTCATCCACAATAAAAAAAATATAAAAATAAAAATATCAAAAGCATTTGAACGGGGGCTGGAGAGATGGCTCAGCGGTTAAGAGCGTTGCCTGCTCTTCCAAAGGTCCTGAGTTCAATTCCCAGCAACCACATGGTGGCTCACAACCATCTGTAATAGGGTCTGGTGCTCTCTTCTGGCCTTCAGACATACACACAGAAAGAATATTGTATACATAATAAATAAATATTTATTTTTTTAAAAAAAGCATTTGAACGCATCGGCACAGGAGACCACTTCCTAAATCTAACTCCAGTAGCACAGACTCTGAGAGAAACAAAATTAATCAATGGGACCTCGTGAAACTGAAAGGCTTCTTCTGTAAAGCAAAGGACATGGCCAACAAGACAAAACGACGGCCTTACAGAATGGGCAAAGATCTTCACTAACCCCACATCAGACAGAGGTCTGATCTCCAAAATATACAAAGAACTCAAGACATTGGTCATTTCAAGAACAAATAATCCAGTTCACAACATGGAGGTACAGACCTAAACAGAGAACTCTCAACCGAGAAATCTAAAATGGCTGAAAGACACTTAAGGAGATGTTCAACACCCTTAGTCATCAGAGATATGTAAATCAAAACAGCTCTGAGATTCCACTTTATACCTGTAAGAATGGCCAAGATCTAAAACACTGATGACAACTTATGCTGGAGAGGATGTGGGGAAAAGGGAACACTCCTGCATCGCTGGTGGGAATGCAAGCTGGTACCGCCCCCTTTGGATGTCAGTGTGGCGATTTCTCAGAAAATTAGGAAACAACCTTCCTCAAGACCCAGCAATACCACGTTTAGGTATATATGTAAAGGATGCTCAATTGTGCCACGAGGACATGGGCTCAACTATGCTCATAGCAGCATTGTTTGTCATAGCCAGAACCTTGGGAGAGGGTTGAAGGGGAGGCATGGAAAGAGAGGAAAGAAAAACGTAGAGCTTAACAAAAATAAATAAAAGAAACAAAGGCGGGTAGTGGTGGCACATTCCTTTAATCCCAGCACTTGGGAGGCAAAGGCAGGTGGATCTTTGTGAATTTGAGGCCAGCCTGGTCTACAAGGGTTAGTTCCAAAGCTACAGAGAAACCCTGTCATGAAAAACCAAAAATAAATAAATAATTAGGCATGGATTGTTTAAAAAAAATCAAACGCAAACCAAGTAGAAATAACTACTTTCAGTATGCCATTCAAGAATTAGGGAACCCTTTATCCCAGGATGTGGGAGACACAGGCAGAAGGACATCTGTGAGTTAAAATCCAGACTCATCTACCAAGTGAGATCACAAGACTCGTGCACTGTCTCATAGGTCCTAAATTCCCATGATCCAGTTTCTAGGACCAAGGAGACAGTTTATAATGTCTCCTTCTTCTTTCCTTCCTTCCTTCCTTTTTTTTGGGGGGGGGTGGTGTTTGGTCAAACTTTTATATATGTTTTTTTTTTATTTGGGTTGGGGGCCTCTCTATAAAGCCTGGGAATTCACAGAGGTCCACCTGCCTCTGTCTCTTTGATGATAGAATAAAAGATGTGCACCACAATAACCAGGCTCAGTTTCTTGTACATTTAGTTTAATTTCAAATTTTGTTTGTATCTCTTGGTCTGCACCAAGTGTGTCCCTGTGGGGGTGGGGGGCAGGGAAGTTGTCCTATTTTAGAACATTTTATTTTACTTTTATTTGAGACAGTCTTTCCGGTTGTGTAGAACTTATTTTAATTTCAAATTTTTAAAGAATTTTTTTATGATTTATTTAACTTTATTTTATGTGCAGTTGTGTGAAACTGGATTTACAATCACTTATGAGCTGCTGCCTTGTGGGGGTTACATCTCAGGAGCACAAGAACCCAATCTGTGCTGTACTCCCTGTCACCAAAAGAGGTTACTAGATCCCCACCATGTGGTTTCTGGACATTCCAGAAATTCCATCTCTCCAGTTCTCATTCTTTCATTGTTCCTCCTGCATGCCTGCATCTAGTGAGAGAGTGGGCACCATTCCTCCCTGCTTCTGTGTATCTGTGTCTGTCACGTCCTGGATAGCCAGAGTGCCCGCCACCTACGCCTGAGAGATAGATGTACGCCAGAGAGATAGATGTGGCCGGCAGCCCTGGGGCTGGGGGAAAGGGAGAGAGTCGGTTCCCTGGAGAGCCTTGGGTAGAGGCTCTGTGGATTCCCTGCAGGAGGCCGCACCGCCTCTGAGGAGCCCATGGGGGAGGGGAAAAGGGAAGGTCAATCAGACAGTCCTGCCTGGCTTTTGCTTTGCTTTGTTTTTGTTTTTGTTTGTTTGTTTTATTTTATTTTCCGGTACAGCTGTGACCAGGTCTGGATCCAGGACAGACTCCAAAGCTAGAGAGAAATCCTGTCTCAGAAAACAACAAGAACAACCAAAAAATAAATAAATACATAAACTAATAAATGAATGGATAGATAGCTAGATAGCCAGACACACACACACACACACACACACACACACAGAGAGAGAGAGAGAGAGAGAGAGAGAGAGAGAGAGAGAGAGAGAGAGAGATGATAAAAACACCTCCAAGATCAGGGAGACCAAGGCAGGCAGATCACTGTGAGTTTAAGGCTCCCTTGTTCTGCAGATTGAGATTCAAGGCCAGGCAAAGTGACACAGAGAAACCCCGTTTTCAAAAAAAAAAAAGGTGAGGGCTGGAGAGAGATGGCTCTGTGGTTAAGAGTTCTGACTGCTCTTCCAGAGGACCCAGGTTCAATTCCTTACCACCCACATGGCAGTCAACAGCTGTCGGTAACTCCAAGATCGGACACCCTCAGATAGACATACATGCAGGCAAAACACCAATGACAATAAAATGAAAATAAATAAATTATTAGGAAAATAAATATATAGAAAAGGTGTTTAGTGCATGCCTTTAATCTCAGCACTAGGAGGCAGAGGCAGATGACTCTCTGTGAGTCTGAGGCCAGTCTTGTCTACAAAGTGAGTCCCAGGGCATACAAGGGTACACAACGAAACCTTATGTTGAACAACCACAAATAAGCAAACAAATAGAGAGATAATAACAATAAAAATATTTGAGAGTTCAAATAATTGACTTCATCCACAATAAAAGAATATAAAAATAAAAATATCAAATGCACTTGAACACATTGGCACAGGAGAACGCTTGCTAAATAGAACCCCAGTAGCACAGACACTGAGAGAAAAAGAAAAAAAAGAAAAGAAAAAAAAGAAAGAAAAACAAAAAAAAAACAAAGAAAAAAACTAAAGAGAGAAAAAAAAGAAAAAAAAGGAAAAAAAGAAAAAAAAGAAGAAAAAAAAGAAAAAAAGAAAAAAAAGAAAAAAAAAGAAAGAAAAAAAAAAGAAAAAAAAACAGACACTGAGAGAAACAATTAATAAGTGAGACCTCCTGAAACTGAAAAGCTTCTGTAAAGCAAAGAACATGGCCAAGAAGACAAAACGACGGCCTTACAGAATGGGAAAAGATCTTCACTAATCTCCAAAATACACAAAGAACTCGAGAAATTGGTCATCCAAAGAACAAATAATCCAATTTTAAAAAATGGAGTACAGACCTAAACAGAGAACTCTCAACAGAGGGATCTAAAATGGTTGAAAGACACTTAAATGTATTTAGTGATTATATTTCTTTTCCCTTAGGGATAAAGAAATGGAGAAGTTCTTTGAAGCAGTAAGTCACAAAAACACCAGGCCGTTAAACTTCAGCTACAGGGAAACCCTGTCTCGTGGAAAAACAAAACAACAACAACAACAAAAAAAAAATCCTGAAGCCAGTGATCATTGCAAACATCTGTATGTTCAGATACTGAGCCTGAGCAAGTTAGAGTGTCACAGATTTGCTGCAATTCATTGCAAATTTCATGTGGATCACAAATCCTGCTCAAGTTACAGCTGTTAGTGTCAGTGTGAACCTTGACACCATCTCTACTGGATTCCTGTCAGCTGGGCTCCGGTCTGCTAGAAAAGCAGAAGAACTAAGGTACCGTAATTAACCTCTTCTGTGCCCCACCTGCAAGAACACTCTGTAAGCTACAGTTCTGAAAACAGCCTGGTCCTGGCATAAGAACAGACAGGAGGACCAATGGAACCGAATAGAAGACCCGGATATCGATCCACACATCTACGAACACTTGATCTTTGATAAAGAAGTCAAAAATATCCAATAGAAAAAAAAAAGAAAGCATGTGAGTTCAAGACCAGCCTGGTCTACAAGAGCTAGTTCCAGGACAGGCTCCAGAAAAAAAAAACTACAGAACAACCCTGTCTCGAAAAAAAAAGAAAGAAAGAAAGAAAGAAAGAAAGAAAGAAAGAAAGAAGAAAAAGAAAACAGTGCTGTCCTCGAAAATGCCCTCTCCCTTTGAACACGGCCCCTCCTTTGGGCTGAGTTTCCCACACAGCTCTGATGATGCAGGAGGATGCCGAGGGCCCAGTTGGTGCCTGTATCTGTGCCTTGGCAGCAGCTATTCATGTCTTGCCACTCAGAGTCAAATTCCCTTAAGTTTAGCCTTCCCTAAGTGCTTGTTCACTTCAGAAGACTCAACCCTCATCTTCCATGTCCTCCTGGCCTAATTTCTCATATTACTGTTTTACTGAGTATGAATCAGTAATATGAGATGTTCAGGAGAGGGAGGAAGGGTCATTCATGAAAAAAGTGAGTGTTCAACTAACTAACTCCCCATGGGTTCAGGAAGTAGTGAGAAGATATTAATGAAGCAGAGAGAAATTTCTGGTTTTGGAAGGAGGAAATCCTGAATGGCTCCCTCTGTGTCGGAGGAGAGACTCCTGGAAAGGAAACCTCAGGTTCCGGTTGGTCGGTCGGTCGGTCGGTCGGTCGGTCAGTTCGGGGAGAAATATCAGCAAGGAGGTAAAGGCCGTGCCTCACGACATCAGCAGTCCCTTCTCTGGAAATTCCACGGTATCCCAGAGAGCTCTCGGAATTTTGTGATGTCACTCGTGTCCTAGAAACGCCAACTGCCCTCAAGACACACTCTCTCGGTGCCTATAAGACTCGGTTCTAGACATGTTGTCTAGAGAATGGAGATCGTTCGTGGAGAGGCCAGAGGGAGGAAGAAGAAAGCTGGCCTCAGATCTCACAGGAAAACATGGAGAAATAATTAGTGGTCCTGGGGAAGACGAAGTGAGTTCACCACTAGCAGGGACTAGAGAGATTTCTGGATGTGATGGCTTTGAGACTTCCAGGGCTAGGGCTCAGGAACTGGGAGGTTTCTGGGATGAAACAGGTCTGTCTGTCTTGTTTCTCTGAGTTCCTAAAGGGCCAACCCACATCAAAGATTCACGATAGTTGATTTGACAAAGTCGGGAATTGACAAGGAGTGCGGAAGGAGTCAGTGAGATTTCAATACCAGCACTGACTGCACATCATCACCCCCCCCCCCGGTCCTTTTCGTTGTGTAGCAATAATAATAGAGAAAGGGGAGTAGCGCTCTGCCAAAGCCCGTATTTTACCATGCCTTATATCACAGCCATTAGCAGGGTTGAGGCATCAAGTGCTGCAGTCAGTCCGACTCCTGTGACCCCCCTAAGGTTTCTGGCTTCCCAGTTTTGAGTGACACCATGGTCTCCAGTTCAGCTTGAGAGCTCTTTAAGAGCCAATGGAGGAGAGAGTGGAAAGAGACTGCCATTTTTTTCTTTTTCCTTTTCTTTCTTTCTTTTGCTGTTTTGCTTTGTTTTTCAAGAAAGGGTTTCTTTTTGTATCTTGGGCTGTCCTAAAACTCACTCTGTAAATCAGGCCATCTTTGAATTCACAGAGATCTGTGTGTGTGCTGTGATTAAAGCCCGGCTGAGACTGCAATTTCTTGTTAGCTCTGGGTGTCCTGAGCTGTTAGTAAGTGACAATGGCTCTGTGTTGTGAATCTCTGTGAATCCAGACTATGTTATGTCCTTCAATGACATGAGTCTGAAGCATCAAGCACCCACCCACCCCTATACTCCCTGAGGTCTCTGAAGTCACACACAGCGCAGCCTCTATAGGTCTGAATAAGGCTTAGAAAGCTTTTCCCTGGTTCACCTGGTGCAGAGGAAACCAGGTAAGTTCTGAGAGACATGCACCACCTTCCTACAGAAAGAAGGGAGGACTGATTAGCTAATACCCACAGAGGGGGAAACTCAAGTCTGGTATTTCAGACAGAACCTGCTTGGACAAAGTCTCATCTGTCAGTCACTTCCTGAGGGAAGGAGGGAGGGAGGGAGGGAGGGAGGGAGGAAGGACCACAATTATCTCTCCTCTGTGTCCTTTTTACGCTCTTTTCATGCTCTGATGAATATTGTGATTCAAGTTGGCCATGTCCCCTTTTCCACAGCATGTGCACTGTGGCTCTAGATCAAGGAATCAGTTTGTTTGTGTGTTTTGCTCTATCTAGGAGAAGCACCATAGCAGTTGCATACTGACTGAGAAATTTGATTTTTAGGAAATGATTTTTCATATCTGTGAGTGGTCTCTCCATAGATAGCCACTCATCTTTCTTTAAACTTGAGTATAGGAATGAATGATCCCTCCCTCCCTCCCTCCCTCCCTCCCTCTCTCCCTCTTCATGGGAATGAGTGTCTGCTCTTGCATTGAGGGCTCCCCAGTTCTCAGCATCTCCAGCCCAACCTGTCACAAGCTGATCACACATTTGCAAACTTGGGATATATTCTGCTGAAGTTTTGGGATAATGAATTTCATCAACTATGGGACTAACTTTGTTCTGACAGGACACTCACTCACAATCTCTCCTCATCACACCCACATAGTGTAACAACTTTGTGTTTCCTCCACAATGTGCTCATTTCTGTCAGGGAACTGAAAGCCGGCCAGCCAGCCAACACTATTTTTCCTTGTTTCTCATTTTGTTCTTATATTCTGTCTCTCCCCCCCCCCGCCTGGAAAACTTTCAGAGTTCACTCTGCCCCCTGAGTAAAGGTGTTATGCTTCCTTTTATTGTATATTTAGTGTGTGTGTGTGTGTGTGTGTGAGAGAGAGAGAGAGAGAGAGAGAGATTCATTATGAAATCAAAAGTCAGTCAACAACAGCAAACTTTGTATTTATTTGTCCATCCACGTATTTGCTTGTTTACTTACTTACTTACTTACTTACTCACTCACTCACTCACTCACTCACTCACCCACTTCATTTATTATTTATTTATTTATTTATTTGCAGTGGAAGACTTAATTCAGTAAGAATGATCAGAAGGGTAGGTAGGGTATCCTTGGGAAAAGAGTAAGATATCATGATGACTTTCCCTTCCAAGAGGGAGCTTTCTAGTAAGACGTGAAACCACAGTTTCAAGGGCCCGCTTTCCACAAGTCCTTTTCCAAGGTCAGGCATTTCTTAGGTAAGCAAGGGTCTCCATTCATTCCCTTTGAGGAACTCTCAGGCCCTGCCCTGACATTAACCTCTGACTCCTGCCTATTGTCAAGGCCAATGGGACACTCCTCAGCCCCTCCCTGACCTGAGGTGACCTGAGAAGCCACAGCCCACCCCAGTTCACAGGCCTCTCTTTATCTATCTATCTAACTAAGTAACTGTACAGCATAAAATGTGG
>NW_027461004.1:75000-121245 GCF_037038515.1 Microtus pennsylvanicus
GGACGCCGCGGCCCACGACGTTCGGATGGGCCCGGACCTCGGGGACGGGGAGAGTCATCGACCGGAGCCCCCGCCGCCGCACCGGAGGAAAAGAGCACGCAAGTGGGGGGTATCTCACCGCCAGGCACCCAACCCGGTGCGGTGGCGGTTCCTCACACGAGACGCGCCTTCCCGGAGGACGACGACGACGGGGCCGGAAGAGTCCCCGGACGCACCTCGGCCGGCGGACCCACCGCCACGCCGCAGACGACGGACGTCCGCTAAGCCTCCTTTTCCCTCGCGAGGTTCCCGAAGCGCGCAGAGCCTGCCTCTCGCACCCTCTCGCACGGACCCACCGCCGAGACAGACGCGCCCGCCGACGCCGAAGGAAGGCCCTCCGGCGTCGACGTGCCCCGACGCGTCCGGCGACGCGCCGGGAGACGACCGACCGCCGTTCTCTCCAAAGGCCACACCCGAGAGAGAGGTCACGACCCCGCAAAGCCAGAACCGGATCCCCGACCCCGAGGAGGGACGGGTCAACCGCTGCTCCACAACCGTGGGAACGCTGCCGGGGAGGGGGAGCGAGGCGACCTCCACACGGCATACAACACGAGCGACGCACGCACGCGACGCGCGCGACGAGGCTGCGGTCCGCCGGAACGGCAAAGACGGGGAAGCACGGAAGGGTCCGCTCGCGGCGGGCACGGACGGCGGACGGGTGGGGCCCGGGAGCCCACCGCCACCCAGCCCCGCTCTTCCCGCTCGGCTCCGCGCCCCGACCGAGGCGCGTACGCACCCTCGGGGGAGCGGGGGAATCGGGGTCCCGCGGCACTCGGGCGTGCGCGCACGCGACCCCTTCTTTCCCCGCCACGGGTAACACGTCCCAGGCTCCGACACGGCACGCCAGCCGAATCCACGACACGCTCTCTTGCCCCGCGTGGTTCCTCCCCGGACTCGGAGCGAGGAGGCGCGGGCCGCAGCGGGTGACACAAACGCTCGGGTTTTCCCCCCCCAAAGACGGGACGCGGCGAGGGGCACCCGGCCGAAGCTACGCGCATCGGGCGGTCGGGGCGTGCCGGGGCGACCCCAAGCACACCCTCTCTTCATCGGATCGCTAGAGAAGGCACTTTTTCTCACTGAGGGCGGGCGGGACGGACCCGGCCCGACGAGCCTCCGGTCGCGGCAGCGCAAGAGCAGGGGAAGCGACACACACACACCGCTCGATGATCTCGAGCGCGGCGAGGCGGGGGGGTCTGCGGTATCGGTAAGGCTTTTTCTTCCTTTCCGGGGCGTACTCTTGAGCGTTCGCGGACAGGGGGGGCCGGACTGAGAAAAAGCATACTACACAAGAGGTCCCCCGAGAGCCAGGCCTGCCTCTCCGGCAACACCCACCGGGTCTGCACCAGGCGGGGAGGCATTCTCAGTCCGTCACCGACGGACCACCTTTAACGGTGAGAAGAAAATTAAAAGGCCGGCCGCGACCGCTCAACACCACCCAACGGCTCACCGCCTACGGGAGAAGGCAGCGCGTGGTGGGCCGCTCGCCCGATCTCACAAGACGGCCGTGAGAGAGCCATCTTACCGCAGCGAGCCTCTCTTACCCGCTCGCCTCGACCCCCTTTTTTTCTTGATCCTCGGGATCACACACCTCGCAGAGGAACACCGCTAACGGACGTACCGCACACAGGAGGCATACACGTCAGGGAGCTGGGAAACGCCGCCGCCGCTCAGAACCGGGCACCTCTGAAGATCGGCCTGGAACGCTCCAGGAGCACCACGAGGATCGCAAGCAAGGCGCGTGCACACGAGCCCGGTCGGGAGGGGCACGTAACGCGGCAATCAGCCGACCCTCCCCCGGCTCGGAGGGAGGAGGGCCAAACAGACCCACACACGGTGGGCATAGCGAAACGCGCGACGGGGAACAAAGCCCCCGGCGCGCCTCACAGGAACCCCCACGAACCACAGCGAAGAGTGCGGGGGGGCTTTCACAGGGCTCGGGCCGGATAACCGCACCCCTGCCTTCCACACACCACCGGTAAAGGTGGGGAGGAGAGACGAGGGGCCCGCTGGCAGAACGAGAAGAGCGGCCGCCATTCACCATGAATGTCCGTCCATCGCCTGGCGCGGCTTAGGCCTCCGGCCCGAATGAACACAGGGCAAGCGCACCACATCGATCAACAAAGCAGAACCGGGAAGAATCGAGCGAGAGATCACCACAGACCCAACACATGCCACAGGAAAAAAAAAAAAGGAAAAAAAAAAAAGAAAACCCTTCACACCGCCACACCAAAAAAAGAGCGGTGGGGGGGTCAACGGGGAATCCAATAAAAGAGGAGTGCACTCGGGAGGCACATAACATGAGGCAGCAGAAGGGCCGGGCCACCCTCAAGCCAAAAAGGACTCATGGAGACTCGGGAGCTCCACAAGCTGGGAGGGGGGGGTAAAAAAAAAAAAACGGTGCGCTCGGGAGGCACACGGGAGCAGAGGACCATGGAGGAGACTCGGGAGCTCCACAACCTGGTCCCCGCATGCAAAAGAAAAAAAAAAAGCACCGGGATGGCAAGGGAGAAGCATCGAGAGACGGGTCCCACCATCCAAACAGAATGGGTGACAAACCACGAAGCGGGGACGCCTGACACGCTTCACCACGGGCAAAAGCAAGGCAAGGAAAGCCGGTCATCTCAAAAAGCCTCACAGGAAAGCACAGCAGCGAGACACGGGCTGGGCTAGACGGAGAAAAATCACACCCTGTGAGGCTCGGAAGAGAGACCGCCACCTAGCGTCCTTTAATGTCACCCAATTAAAGGACAGCGTGTCAGCACCTATCTGCAGGTACAATAAGGACAGATAGCAATTATTAGAAGAATGGCAACAGGTACGGGGAGTCATTCACAGACCACACAGAACTCCTGAAAGTGAGGCTGGGTGAAATGTCCCAAAAATGTCCCCATAAACAAGAGAACCGACCCTCAAAGGAACAACTGGTCGACCTCATAACCATGAAAGGACCGAGAGAGCGAGGTGGACATGCCAGAAAGCCGGGCGCCCAGCCTCCTCCCGGCCGAGGACCCTGCGACCAGCCGCTAGGGATGGAGAAGGGCAAGAAGAAAAACTTGGGGGGGGATCTCGAGTCCAAGAAACCGGGGACCAGTGAACAGGGGAGCCGGGACCACCACCTCCTCTCGGCCTCGAGAACACGAGGCCCGCCGCTGGGCTCTCGCAAGACCGAGGGCAGGAGAAAGGGGCGGGGGAGAACTCCGAGACACCAACGAGTCCGGACCAGGGAGGCGAGAAAGACGGGACCACGGCCTCCTCTCGGCCTCAGCATGGCAAGGCCCGCCGCTGAGGACCGAGGGTTCCTGGCAAGAGGAAGAAAATTAATAAAAAAGCTCCGAGAGTCCGGACCAGGGAGGCGAGGAAGCCGGGACCACGGCCTCCTCTCGGCCTCAGGATGGCAAGGCCCGCCGCTGAGGACCGAGGGTTCCTGGCAAGAGGAAGGAAAAAAAAAAAAAGGTCCGAGACCCCCAACGAGTCCGTGACGGGGCAGCGGGGAAGCCGGGATCAACCATCGCCTCCTCTCGGCCTCGGGTCGCCGGGTCCCAGGGCTCTTTAGAAGAGAGAAAAAGCAAGGGAAAAGCAACTTTTAAAGCCGAGGTATTTCACCGATCCTGGGCCCGGGTGGACCCGACACCTAGCGGGAGTACGCAAACGACTGAAGCCTTCTGGTCGACCCGCTCAAGTCTCCCAGCACCCTCTCCAGCTGGTCCCGTCACTGGGTTCCATCCCCAACGCACACACCCATGGGTGACTCTTCCGGCACAACCTCCTACACAGAGACCGTCCCCAAGCACGACACCGACTCCGGGACACACCCGCCTGCCGGGCCGGGACTCTCGTCATTCTTTCCGCCTCACAAAAGCCATTTCGCCCCGTCCTCGTCAACGACCGAGGACCAGGAGCGTTGCAGCAAAAGGCCACCGCTAGGGGGCGCCCGACAACCGACCGCCATAGATCGCTCGCTCGCTCGCTCGCTCGTTCGGCCGCGACCGCGGCGGCGGCGTCTTCACCTTCTCTGGCGTGACAGCGTCCTTCCACGCTCACGCCCGGAGGTGGCACGGGCCCACAACAGGACAGGGAACTCCCCTGTCGGTTCCCCCACCCCTCCCCATCCCACCCCCGAACACGGTGAACGGCGGGCCGGGCTGGACATTCGGGGCTACGAAAACGAAAGTACGACCGAGACCACAGGCAGCTAGGAAAGCAGGCGAATCGATCCGATCGCTCGCTCGCTCGCTCGCTCGCTCACGGGGAAACAAAGAGCGTGTCTGACAGATCGGTGACAGGACTAGATGGGCCAGGGGCTTCTGCAACCATTAGGGCATGGTGAGAGGGAGGGACCGAGGGGGACCGAGGGGGACCGAGGGGGACCGAGGGACCGAGGGAGGAAGGGAGGGAGGGAGGCGGCAACGGCAGTTCCCTGCCATCTAAGGTCTCCTTTCACCATGGCCACTGCTTGCTTGCTTGCTTGTGGTTCTTTTTCTTCACCCCACTCCCCACGCCCTCAGCCCACACTTCTCAGACTAAATACCGAGTCAGAGAAAATTAAAACAGACGTGGAATAGTTTTTTTAAAAAATAATAATAATAATAATAATGAAATAAAAATAGTGTTTCAAAAATCCCACTCGGATTTCATTTCCGGGAATAATATCGTCATAGTGATGTGTTGTGAACATTTTCACTTAGAACAGAAAAAATAAACAGGTCACTTTAGTCATTTCTTGGAGAGGGTCTGTTTCCCCACCACGGTGGTTCGCACTTGCTGAGTTGCTGAAGATGATCTCCTGATCCTCGTGTTTTCAGTTTCTGAGTGCTGCTGACATGACAGACATGGGCCCTCACACTCGAGTTTATGAGACACTACTGAGAGCGTGGAGCCCATAGGACAAGGCTTTGGCTTTCCCTTCCCCTCCAACATAAGCCAGATAGATAAATAAATAAATAAATAAATAAATGCCCAGCAGCAGAAGCATGAAAGCAGCTTCTCAGACCCTTTAGAGCTCCTGAGTTACAGTCATGGCAGAGGATATGACTAGGCCAGGGCTCCCTTCACAACCACCATCCAGGCCTGCCTGCCTGCCTGCCTGCCTGCCTGCCTGCCTTCCTTCCTTTTTTAAATGTCAGTTTACTAAAATTTTAGTTATTTTTAATTGCGTTGGGAGGCTAGAAATTTTTGGGTTTTCGTGAGTGGGCAGACATATGAAAGAAAGGAAGAAAGGAACGAAGGAACGAAGGAGAGAAGGATCAGAGCAGTGAATATACAGGTGCACAGTCCTTACACCAATGTTGACTGCAGATAGAAAAATAAGAGGAAGAAAAAAAAATAGAACGTCACCAAAAGGACAGCCTGGTCTATAAAAATGAGTTCCGGGACAGCCAGGGCTATTCCATGAAATTGGCTGAGTTCAAATCAGCAATTTCCCAACTCCAACAAGAATGTTGACAGGAAAGGCAACAGCTGTACACGTCAAGGAAGGCCAGTGGAGCTGTAGGCACACCCTTCACACCCTTTGAAACTTCTCTGTTGCAAAGTCACAGAGTTAGGAAAGGAAAATAACGCGTCACTGAAGTCATTCCTAGGCTAGGGCTCCCTTCACAACCATTTGAAAGGATCACAGCACTGAATATACAGACGCACGGTAATTACACCAACATTGACTGGAAAGACACCTAAACTATCAGAGACACACACATACACAATCCATAGCATTTGCTGCCTAGCAGATCAAATGAATTCCAGTGTCAGTAGGCACACCCTTCACACCCCTTGAAACTTCTCTGTTGCAAGGTCACAGAGTTAGGAAAGGATCTTGATCTTGAACTTTCCTTAATAGTAAGTCTGTGTGTGTATCACACTCAAGCCAAGTGCCCCTCAGAGCTCATGGAAGACAAAACAGATCTCTAGAATGAGAGAGACGAGGGGGGGGGAGAGATTCACTCAAGAAAATGAAAGCAAAACCCTACACAAACCCTGGCACACAGTAAAATCAGTCCTATGAGGAAATTTGTAGCTCTGATTGCCTACTTTTTAAAAAGACTTCTAACCGGGTAATGGTGGTACACGCCTTTAATTCCAGCACTCGTTCTGGTCTCCAAGAGCTAGTTCCAGGACTGACTCAATTAGACAGAACTAGAGAGAAACCCTGTCACAAAACAAACAAAAAAGGAATAAATACTTTATGGAAGAATAGATGGACAGATAGACAGACAGACAGACCCACACCCCATCTTCTGTCTTCTGAAGGTACCAGGCTCTCTCACAGGGGTCAGGCAGAAACGCAGGCAGTGTATGTGTGTGATATCAAGCAAGCCTATATGTGATATATAGGGTATGATAGGATAATGTCAGTATTAAATTGGGGTAGGTCTCAGGAGCACAAGAACCCAAATCGGTGCTGTACTCCCTGTCACCAGAAGAGGGCACTAGATCCCCACCATGTGGTTTCTGGACATTCCAGAAATTCCATCTCTCCAGTTCTCATTCTTTCATTGTTCCTCCTGCATGCCTGCATCTAGTGAGAGAGTGGGCACCGTTCCTCCCTGCTTCTGTGTGTCTGTGTCTGTCACGTCCTGGATAGCCAGAGTGCCCGCCACCTACGCCTGAGATAGATGTGGCCGGCAGCCCTGGGGCTGGGGGAAAGGGAGAGAGTGGGTTCCCTGGAGAGCCTTGGGCAGAGGCTCTGTGGATTCCCTGCAGGAGGCCTCACCGCCTCTGAGGAGCCCATGGGGGAGGGGGAAAGGGAAGGTCAACCAGACAGTCCTGCCTGGCTTTTGCTTTGCTTTGCTTTGTTTTTGTTTTGGTTTGTTTCCAGGTACAGCTGTGACCAGGTCTGGATCCAGGACAGACTCCAAAGCTAGAGAGAAATCCTGTCTCAGAAAAAATAAATAAATAAATGAATGGATAGATAGCTAGATAGCCAGACAGAGAGATGATAAAAACACCTCCAAGATCAGGGAGACCAAGGCAGGCAGATCACTGTGAGTTTAAGGCTCCCTTGTTCTGCAGATTGAGATTCAAGGCCAGGCAAAGTGACACAGAGAAACCCCGTTTTCAAAAAAAAAAAAGGTGAGGGCTGGAGAGAGATGGCTCTGTGGTTAAGAGTTCTGACTGCTCTTCCAGAGGACCCAGGTTCAATTCCTTACCACCCACATGGCAGTCAACAGCTGTCGGTAACTCCAAGATCGGACACCCTCAGATAGACATACATGCAGGCAAAACACCAATGACAATAAAATGAAAATAAATAAATTATTAGGAAAATAAATGTATAGAAAAGGTGTTTAGTGCATGCCTTTAATCTCAGCACTAGGAGGCAGAGGCAGATGACTCTCTGTGAGTCTGAGGCCAGTCTTGTCTACAAAGTGAGTCCCAGGGCATACAAGGGTACACAACGAAACCTTATGTTGAACAACCACAAATAAGCAAACAAATAGAGAGATAATAACAATAAAAATATTTGAGAGTTCAAATAATTGACTTCATCCACAATAAAAGAATATAAAAATAAAAATATCAAATGCACTTGAACACATTGGCACAGGAGAACGCTTGCTAAATAGAACCCCAGTAGCACAGACACTGAGAGAAAAAGAAAAAAAAGAAAAGAAAAAAAAGAAAAAAAAAACAAAAAAAAAACAAAGAAAAAAACTAAAGAGAGAAAAAAAAAGAAAAAAAAGGAAAAAAAGAAAAAAAAGAAGAAAAAAAAGAAAAAAAGAAAAAAAAGAAAAAAAAAGAAAGAAAAAAAAAAGAAAAAAAAACAGACACTGAGAGAAACAATTAATAAGTGAGACCTCCTGAAACTGAAAAGCTTCTGTAAAGCAAAGAACATGGCCAAGAAGACAAAACGACGGCCTTACAGAATGGGAAAAGATCTTCACTAATCTCCAAAATACACAAAGAACTCGAGAAATTGGTCATCCAAAGAACAAATAATCCAATTTTAAAAAATGGAGTACAGACCTAAACAGAGAACTCTCAACAGAGGGATCTAAAATGGTTGAAAGACACTTAAATGTTGGGTCGAGGGGGGGGGGTCATGCAAAGATGAGAACACCACCAAGTCTAATAAACCAAAAACAAACTTAAAAATACAAACACACCGCGAGTCACAGAAGCTTATCAGCTAGCTGAGACCACAGGCAGAGTTTGGGCTTCTGACACTGTGGCAAAAGGCCGGTTTCTGAAACCCATTTTTATAGTAGGGGCATCGCAGGGCAGTGGTGGCGCAAGCCTTTAATCCCAGCACTCGGGAAGCAGAGGCAGGCAGATCTCTGTGAGTTCGAGACCAGCCTGGTCTACAGAGCTAGTTCCAGGACAGGCTCCAAAGCCACAGAGAAACCCTGTCTCGAAAAACCAAAAAAAAAAAAAAAAAAATATGTTTCTCTGGATGTGCCTCTGTGTGTGTGTGTGTGTGTGTGTGTGTGTGTGTGTTGTGTGTGTGTGTGTGTGTTTATGGGGTGGCTTTTGAACTAACCAAGATGACTGGTTCCATATCTGGCAGAGAGGCAGGTGGATCTCTGGGAGTTTGAGGCCAGCCAGCCTGGTTGACAAGAGCTAGTTCCAAAGACAGGCTCCAAAGCAACAGAGAAACCCTTCCTTGAAAATCAAAACAAGAACACAAACCAAAAATAAAATAAAACATAAATTAAATGAGTGTGAGAGAGAGAGAGAGAAGAAATGTTGATTTGTTGATTTACAGACAAGAAATAAGAAAATACAAAACCATAATGTTACCAAGATGACAGCCTGGTTTATATAGTGAGTTAAAGGTATTATACAGAGAAACCCTTCACCAAAAATAATAATAATAATAATAATAATAAAAGAAGAAAACAGAAAAAAAAACAAGTAAGGAAAAAGAAAGGAAGGAAGGAAGGAAGGAAGGAAGGAAGGAAGGAAGGACGGAACGAAGGAAGGAAAAAATAGGTGTTTTCCTTTTTTTCTTTGTTTATCTCAGGTTATTTTATTTTAATTTATTTTTTTAATTGCAGCAGCGGCAGTATATTTTGGGCAGCACATTTCTTTATTCTCAGTTCTCAGCCCTCAGAAATCAGGAGAGGCAGAAACAGGCAAATCGCTGTGAGTTTGAGGCCACCTCGTTCTGCAGTGTGAGTTTTAGGACAGGCAAAGCGACAGACACAGAGAAACCCTGACTTAGGGGGGGAAAGTGTGTTTAGTACAGGCCTTTAATTCCGGCACTAGGAAGCAGAGGTAGAGGCAGGGGCAGCTAGATCTCTGTGAGTCTGAGGCCAGCCTTGTCTACAAAGTGAGTTCCAGGGACACAGGGAACCTCTATGTAAAAAAAAAAACACAAATAAACTAATAATCATCATCATCATCATCATCATCATCTAAGAGCTCAATTAATTGACTTCACCCAAAATTCAAAAATAAAAAAAGAGTGTGTCTGACTGATCAGTGAAAGGACTATGTGGGCCAAGGGGCTGCCACAATTATGGCTTGGTGAGAGGGAGGAACTGAGGGAGGGAGGGAGGGAGGGAGGGAAGGAAGGAGGGAGGGAGGGAGGGAGGCCTGCTTTCTTAGGGTTCTTTTTCAGTAGTTGTGTTTGTACAACCCCACACACCACTTCTCATACTAAATACCGAGTCTGAGAAAATTAAAACAGCTGTGGAAAATTCCCACTTGGATGTCTGTTCCTGCCCTGTAAAACAAGAACCACAACAAAAATATCCATATCTAAGCAGGCCAATTAAGTTGTAGCCTCACCCTTTAAAGGTTCTAGCTGTTGGGAAGGGCTGGTGACCTTGAACTTTACTAGTCTCTGAAATCTGCCTTCTCACTTTTACCAGGTGCCCTCAGGGGCCAGGAGTGGAGGCCAGGGCCCCTGCTACAGGAGATTTCCTAGATCACCTACAGGCTCTTAGGATTCCTGGGCCTGCTTAGAGAAAGACACACGACACGTGAGACGCAGAGAAAAAAATTTTCTGAGACAAGGATTCTCTTAGCTTTGGCACCTGTCCTGGAACTGTAGATGACCAGGCTGGCCTCAAACTCACAGAGATCTGCCTGCCTCTGTCTGCCACAGAGAAAATTACAACAGCCATGGAATAATATGAAAAATTCTGATTTACGCCAGGCAGTGGTGGCGCACGCCTTTAATCCCAGCACTTGGGAGGCAGAGGCAGGCGGATCTCTGTGATTTCGAGACCAGCCTGGTCTACAAGAGCTAGTTCCAGGACAGGCTCCAAAACCACAGAGAAACCCTGTCTCGAAAAACCAAAAAAAATAAAAATGAAAATAATAAGAATAAAATAAAATGTTAAAAAAAAAAGAAAAATTCTGATTTTGATATCATTTCCAGGAATACTGATGCAGTGAATTATTTGGAACATTTTCACTTCCGACAGAAAAAAATAAAAATGTCATTTTATTGATTTCTTTTAGAGGGTCTCTTTCCCACCAGGATGGTTTGCACTTGCTGGGTTGTTGAAGATGATCTCCTGATCCTTGTATTCCCAGTTCCTGAGTGCTGCCGGCAGGACAGACATGGGCTCACTATACACTCGAGTTTTTGACGCAGTACTGAGAACCTGGAGCCCAAAGGACAAGGCTTCAGCTTCCCCTGCCCCTCTGACATAGGCCAGATACATAAATGATTACCCAGATTTTATTTAAATCTCTCAGTGTGGCTTGTGTATGTGGGGGAGACAGGGAAGGTATCACATTTCAAAACATTTTCATAACTGCACTTAGCACTGTATTCTTTTCCATTTATTTTACTTTTATTTGAGAGTGTTTCCAATTGTGTGGGACTTAGTTAAATTTCAATTTCTTAAGGAATTTTTTTATGATTTTCTTAACTTTATTTTATGTGCAATGGTCTGAAGATGTCAGATCACCCAGAAACTGAATTTACAATCACTATGAGCTGCCATGCAGGTGCTGGGAATTGAACCCAATTTCTCTGGAAGAGCCGCGAAACTAGCTCTCCAGGCTCTTCTTAATTTAAAAGTTTATTTATGTGTCTCTGGGTGTGCCTGTGCCTGTGTTTGGTTTGTGTGTGTGTTGGGGGGGGGTTGTGTGTGTGGGGGTGGCTTTTGACCTCACCAGACAAAGGCATTCAAGAGCACTGGCTCCATATTTAGCAGAAACAGGATCATTGGGAGTTTTAGGACAGCCTGGTCTACAAGAAAGGAGCTAGTTTTAACAACAGTCTCCAAAGCAGCAGAGAAACCCTGTCTCATAAAGCAAAACACAAAACCAAACATATTTGAGAGAGAGAGAGAGAGAGAGAGAGAGAGAGAGAGAGAGAGAGAGAGAGAACAGCTAGGGCTGTTACACAGAGAAACCATGCCTCAAGAACTAACTAATAAAAGAAGGGGGAAAAAAGCAAGAGAGCAAGAAAGCAAAAAAATCAAGCAAGCAAGCAAGAAGGAAAGCTAGAGAGAAACCCTGTCTCAGAAAACAAAAAAATAAATAAATAAACTAATAAATGAAATGAATGGATAGATAGATAGATAGATAGATAGATAGATAGATAGATAGATAGATGATAAAACACCTCCAAGATCAGGGAGACCAAAGCAGGCAGATCACTGTGAGTTTAAGGCTACTTTGTTCTGCAGATTGAGATTCAGGACAGGCAAAGTGACACAGAAAAACCCTGTTTTCAAAAAAAATGTGTTTAGTGTACGACTTTAATGCCATCACTAGAAGGCAGAGGCAGGCGGATCTCTGTGAGTCTGAGGCCAGTCTTGTTTACAAAGTGAGTCCCAGGGCATACAAGGATACACAAGGAAACCCCGTGTTGCAAACCCACAAATAAACAAACAGATAATAACAATAAAAATATTTGAGAGTTCAAATAATTGACCTCATCCACAATAAAAAAAATATAAAAATAAAAATATCAAAAGCATTTGAACGGGGGCTGGAGAGATGGCTCAGCGGTTAAGAGCGTTGCCTGCTCTTCCAAAGGTCCTGAGTTCAATTCCCAGCAACCACATGGTGGCTCACAACCATCTGTAATAGGGTCTGGTGCTCTCTTCTGGCCTTCAGACATACACACAGAAAGAATATTGTATACATAATAAATAAATATTTATTTTTTAAAAAAAAGCATTTGAACGCATCGGCACAGGAGACCACTTCCTAAATCTAACTCCAGTAGCACAGACTCTGAGAGAAACAAAATTAATCAATGGGACCTCGTGAAACTGAAAGGCTTCTTCTGTAAAGCAAAGGACATGGCCAACAAGACAAAACGACGGCCTTACAGAATGGGCAAAGATCTTCACTAACCCCACATCAGACAGAGGTCTGATCTCCAAAATATACAAAGAACTCAAGACATTGGTCATTTCAAGAACAAATAATCCAGTTCACAACATGGAGGTACAGACCTAAACAGAGAACTCTCAACCGAGAAATCTAAAATGGCTGAAAGACACTTAAGGAGATGTTCAACACCCTTAGTCATCAGAGATATGTAAATCAAAACAGCTCTGAGATTCCACTTTATACCTGTAAGAATGGCCAAGATCTAAAACACTGATGACAACTTATGCTGGAGAGGATGTGGGGAAAAGGGAACACTCCTGCATCGCTGGTGGGAATGCAAGCTGGTACCGCCCCCTTTGGATGTCAGTGTGGCGATTTCTCAGAAAATTAGGAAACAACCTTCCTCAAGACCCAGCAATACCACGTTTAGGTATATATGTAAAGGATGCTCAATTGTGCCACGAGGACATGGGCTCAACTATGCTCATAGCAGCATTGTTTGTCATAGCCAGAACCTTGGGAGAGGGTTGAAGGGGAGGCATGGAAAGAGAGGAAAGAAAAACGTAGAGCTTAACAAAAATAAATAAAAGAAACAAAGGCGGGTAGTGGTGGCACATTCCTTTAATCCCAGCACTTGGGAGGCAAAGGCAGGTGGATCTTTGTGAATTTGAGGCCAGCCTGGTCTACAAGGGTTAGTTCCAAAGCTACAGAGAAACCCTGTCATGAAAAACCAAAAATAAATAAATAATTAGGCATGGATTGTTTAAAAAAAATCAAACGCAAACCAAGTAGAAATAACTACTTTCAGTATGCCATTCAAGAATTAGGGAACCCTTTATCCCAGCATGTGGGAGACACAGGCAGAAGGACATCTGTGAGTTAAAATCCAGACTCATCTACCAAGTGAGATCACAAGACTCGTGCACTGTCTCATAGGTCCTAAATTCCCATGATCCAGTTTCTAGGACCAAGGAGACAGTTTATAATGTCTCCTTCTTCTTTCCTTCCTTCCTTCCTTTTTTTTTTGGGGGGGGTGGTGTTTGGTCAAACTTTTATATATGTTTTTTTTTATTTGGGTTGGGGGCCTCTCTATAAAGCCTGGGAATTCACAGAGGTCCACCTGCCTCTGTCTCTTTGATGATAGAATAAAAGATGTGCACCACAATAACCAGGCTCAGTTTCTTGTACATTTAGTTTAATTTCAAATTTTGTTTGTATCTCTTGGTCTGCACCAAGTGTGTCCCTGTGGGGGTGGGGGGGCAGGGAAGTTGTCCTATTTTAGAACATTTTATTTTACTTTTATTTGAGACAGTCTTTCCGGTTGTGTAGAACTTATTTTAATTTCAAATTTTTAAAGAATTTTTTTATGATTTATTTAACTTTATTTTATGTGCAGTTGTGTGAAACTGGATTTACAATCACTTATGAGCTGCTGCCTTGTGGGGGTTACATCTCAGGAGCACAAGAACCCAATCTGTGCTGTACTCCCTGTCACCAAAAGAGGTCACTAGATCCCCACCATGTGGTTTCTGGACATTCCAGAAATTCCATCTCTCCAGTTCTCATTCTTTCATTGTTCCTCCTGCATGCCTGCATCTAGTGAGAGAGTGGGCACCGTTCCTCCCTGCTTCTGTGTGTCTGTGTCTGTCACGTCCTGGATAGCCAGAGTGCCCGCCACCTACGCCTGAGATAGATGTGGCCGGCAGCCCTGGGGCTGGGGGAAAGGGAGAGAGTGGGTTCCCTGGAGAGCCTTGGGCAGAGGCTCTGTGGATTCCCTGCAGGAGGCCTCACCGCCTCTGAGGAGCCCATGGGGGAGGGGGAAAGGGAAGGTCAACCAGACAGTCCTGCCTGGCTTTTGCTTTGCTTTGCTTTGTTTTTGTTTTGGTTTGTTTCCAGGTACAGCTGTGACCAGGTCTGGATCCAGGACAGACTCCAAAGCTAGAGAGAAATCCTGTCTCAGAAAAAATAAATAAATAAATGAATGGATAGATAGCTAGATAGCCAGACAGAGAGATGATAAAAACACCTCCAAGATCAGGGAGACCAAGGCAGGCAGATCACTGTGAGTTTAAGGCTCCCTTGTTCTGCAGATTGAGATTCAAGGCCAGGCAAAGTGACACAGAGAAACCCCGTTTTCAAAAAAAAAAAAAGGTGAGGGCTGGAGAGAGATGGCTCTGTGGTTAAGAGTTCTGACTGTTCTTCCAGAGGACCCAGGTTCAATTCCTTACCACCCACATGGCAGTCAACAGCTGTCGGTAACTCCAAGATCGGACACCCTCAGATAGACATACATGCAGGCAAAACACCAATGACAATAAAATGAAAATAAATAAATTATTAGGAAAATAAATATATAGAAAATGTGTTTAGTGCATGCCTTTAATCTCAGCACTAGGAGGCAGAGGCAGATGACTCTCTGTGAGTCTGAGGCCAGTCTTGTCTACAAAGTGAGTCCCAGGGCATACAAGGGTACACAACGAAACCTTATGTTGAACAACCACAAATAAGCAAACAAATAGAGAGATAATAACAATAAAAATATTTGAGAGTTCAAATAATTGACTTCATCCACAATAAAAGAATATAAAAATAAAAATATCAAATGCACTTGAACACATTGGCACAGGAGAACGCTTGCTAAATAGAACCCCAGTAGCACAGACACTGAGAGAAAAAGAAAAAAAAGAAAAGAAAAAAAAGAAAAAAAACAAAAAAAAACAAAGAAAAAAACTAAAGAGAGAAAAAAAAAGAAAAAAAAGGAAAAAAAGGAAAAAAAAGAAGAAAAAAAAGAAAAAAAAGAAAAAAAAAGAAAGAAATAAAAAAGAAAAAAAAAAACAGACACTGAGAGAAACAATTAATAAGTGAGACCTCCTGAAACTGAAAAGCTTCTGTAAAGCAAAGAACATGGCCAAGAAGACAAAACGACAGCCTTACAGAATGGGAAAAGATCTTCACTAATCTCCAAAATACACAAAGAACTCGAGAAATTGGTCATCCAAAGAACAAATAATCCAATTTTAAAAAATGGAGTACAGACCTAAACAGAGAACTCTCAACAGAGGGATCTAAAATGGTTGAAAGACACTTAAATGTTGGGTCGAGGGGGGGGGGGGTCATGCAAAGATGAGAACACCACCAAGTCTAATAAACCAAAAACAAACTTAAAAATACAAACACACCGCGAGTCACAGAAGCTTATCAGCTAGCTGAGACCACAGGCAGAGTTTGGGCTTCTGACACTGTGGCAAAAGGCCGGTTTCTGAAACCCATTTTTATAGTAGGGGCATCGCAGGGCAGTGGTGGCGCAAGCCTTTAATCCCAGCACTTGGGAAGCAGAGGCAGGCAGATCTCTGTGAGTTCGAGACCAGCCTGGTCTACAGAGCTAGTTCCAGGACAGGCTCCAAAGCCACAGAGAAACCCTGTCTCGAAAAACCAAAAAAAAAAAAAAAATATGTTTCTCTGGATGTGCCTCTGTGTGTGTGTGTGTGTGTGTGTGTGTGTTGTGTGTGTGTGTGTGTTTATGGGGTGGCTTTTGAACTAACCAAGATGACTGGTTCCATATCTGGCAGAGAGGCAGGTGGATCTCTGGGAGTTTGAGGCCAGCCAGCCTGGTTGACAAGAGCTAGTTCCAAAGACAGGCTCCAAAGCAACAGAGAAACCCTTCCTTGAAAATCAAAACAAGAACACAAACCAAAAATAAAATAAAACATAAATTAAATGAGTGTGAGAGAGAGAGAGAGAAGAAATGTTGATTTGTTGATTTACAGACAAGAAATAAGAAAATACAAAACCATAATGTTCCCAAGATGACAGCCTGGTTTATATAGTGAGTTAAAGGTATTATACAGAGAAACCCTTCACCAAAAATAATAATAATAATAATAAAAGAAGAAAACAGAAAAAAAAACAAGTAAGGAAAAAGAAAGGAAGGAAGGAAGGAAGGAAGGAAGGAAGGAAGGAAGGAAGGAAGGAAGGAAAAAACAGGTGTTTTCCTTTTTTTCTTTGTTTATCTCAGGTTATTTTATTTTAATTTATTTTTTTAATTGCAGCAGCGGCAGTATATTTTGGGCAGCACATTTCTTTATTCTCAGTTCTCAGCCCTCAGAAATCAGGAGAAGCAGAAACAGGCAAATCGCTGTGAGTTTGAGGCCAACTCGTTCTGCAGTGTGAGTTTTAGGACAGGCAAAGCGACAGACACAGAGAAACCCTGACTTAGGGGGGGAAAGTGTGTTTAGTACAGGCCTTTAATTCCGGCACTAGGAAGCAGAGGTAGAGGCAGGGGCAGCTAGATCTCTGTGAGTCTGAGGCCAGCCTTGTCTACAAAGTGAGTTCCAGGGACACAGGGAACCTCTATGTAAAAAAAAAAAAACACAAATAAACTAATAATAATCATCATCATCATCATCATCATCTAAGAGCTCAATTAATTGACTTCACCCAAAATTCAAAAATAAAAAAAGAGTGTGTCTGACTGATCAGTGAAAGGACTATGTGGGCCAAGGGGCTGCCACAATTATGGCTTGGTGAGAGGGAGGAACTGAGGGAGGGAGGGAGGGAGGGAGGGAGGGAGGGAGGGAAGGAAGGAGGGAGGGAGGGAGGGAGGCCTGCTTTCTTAGGGTTCTTTTTCAGTAGTTGTGTTTGTACAACCCCACACACCACTTCTCATACTAAATACCGAGTCTGAGAAAATTAAAACAGCTGTGGAAAATTCCCACTTGGATGTCTGTTCCTGCCCTGTAAAACAAGATCCACAACAAAAATATCCATATCTAAGCAGGCCAATTAAGTTGTAGCCTCACCCTTTAAAGGTTCTAGCTGTTGGGAAGGGCTGGTGACCTTGAACTTTACTAGTCTCTGAAATCTGCCTTCTCACTTTTACCAGGTGCCCTCAGGGGCCAGGAGTGGAGGCCAGGGCCCCTGCTACAGGAGATTTCCTAGATCACCTACAGGCTCTTAGGATTCCTGGGCCTGCTTAGAGAAAGACACACGACACGTGAGACGCAGAGAAAAAAATTTTCTGAGACAAGGATTCTCTTAGCTTTGGCACCTGTCCTGGAACTGTAGATGACCAGGCTGGCCTCAAACTCACAGAGATCTGCCTGCCTCTGTCTGCCACAGAGAAAATTACAACAGCCATGGAATAATATGAAAAATTCTGATTTACGCCAGGCAGTGGTGGCGCACGCCTTTAATCCCAGCACTTGGGAGGCAGAGGCAGGCGGATCTCTGTGATTTCGAGACCAGCCTGGTCTACAAGAGCTAGTTCCAGGACAGGCTCCAAAACCACAGAGAAACCCTGTCTTGAAAAACCAAAAAAATAAAAATGAAAATAATAAGAATAAAATAAAATGTTAAAAAAAAAAGAAAAATTCTGATTTTGATATCATTTCCAGGAATACTGATGCAGTGAATTATTTGGAACATTTTCACTTCCGACAGAAAAAAATAAAAATGTCATTTTATTGATTTCTTTTAGAGGGTCTCTTTCCCACCAGGATGGTTTGCACTTGCTGGGTTGTTGAAGATGATCTCCTGATCCTTGTATTCCCAGTTCCTGAGTGCTGCCGGCAGGACAGACATGGGCTCACTATACACTCGAGTTTTTGACGCAGTACTGAGAACCTGGAGCCCAAAGGACAAGGCTTCAGCTTCCCCTGCCCCTCTGACATAGGCCAGATACATAAATGATTACCCAGATTTTATTTAAATCTCTCAGTGTGGCTTGTGTATGTGGGGGAGACAGGGAAGGTATCACATTTCAAAACATTTTCATAACTGCACTTAGCACTGTATTCTTTTCCATTTATTTTACTTTTATTTGAGAGTGTTTCCAATTGTGTGGGACTTAGTTAAATTTCAATTTCTTAAGGAATTTTTTTATGATTTTCTTAACTTTATTTTATGTGCAATGGTCTGAAGATGTCAGATCACCCAGAAACTGAATTTACAATCACTATGAGCTGCCATGCAGGTGCTGGGAATTGAACCCAATTTCTCTGGAAGAGCCGCGAAACTAGCTCTCCAGGCTCTTCTTAATTTAAAAGTTTATTTATGTGTCTCTGGGTGTGCCTGTGCCTGTGTTTGGTTTGTGTGTGTGTTGGGGGGGGGTTGTGTGTGTGTGGGTGGCTTTTGACCTCACCAGACAAAGGCATTCAAGAGCACTGGCTCCATATTTAGCAGAAACAGGATCATTGGGAGTTTTAGGACAGCCTGGTCTACAAGAAAGGAGCTAGTTTTAACAACAGTCTCCAAAGCAGCAGAGAAACCCTGTCTCATAAAGCAAAACACAAAACCAAACATATTTGAGAGAGAGAGAGAGAGACAGAGAGAGAGAGAGAGAGAGAACAGCTAGGGCTGTTACACAGAGAAACCATGCCTCAAGAACTAACTAATAAAAGAAGGGGGAAAAAAGCAAGAGAGCAAGAAAGCAAAAAAATCAAGCAAGCAAGCAAGAAGGAAAGCTAGAGAGAAACCCTGTCTCAGAAAACAAAAAAATAAATAAATAAACTAATAAATGAAATGAATGGATAGATAGATAGATAGATAGATAGATAGATAGATAGATAGATAGATAGATAGATAGATGATAAAACACCTCCAAGATCAGGGAGACCAAAGCAGGCAGATCACTGTGAGTTTAAGGCTACTTTGTTCTGCAGATTGAGATTCAGGACAGGCAAAGTGACACAGAAAAACCCTGTTTTCAAAAAAAATGTGTTTCGTGTACGCCTTTAATGCCATCACTAGAAGGCAGAGGCAGGCGGATCTCTGTGAGTCTGAGGCCAGTCTTGTTTACAAAGTGAGTCCCAGGGCATACAAGGATACACAAGGAAACCCCGTGTTGCAAACCCACAAATAAACAAACAGATAATAACAATAAAAATATTTGAGAGTTCAAATAATTGACCTCATCCACAATAAAAAAAATATAAAAATAAAAATATCAAAAGCATTTGAACGGGGGCTGGAGAGATGGCTCAGCGGTTAAGAGCATTGCCTGCTCTTCCAAAGGTCCTGAGTTCAATTCCCAGCAACCACATGGTGGCTCACAACCATCTGTAATAGGGTCTGGTGCTCTCTTCTGGCCTTCAGACATACACACAGAAAGAATATTGTATACATAATAAATAAATATTTATTTTTTTAAAAAAAGCATTTGAACGCATCGGCACAGGAGACCACTTCCTAAATCTAACTCCAGTAGCACAGACTCTGAGAGAAACAAAATTAATCAATGGGACCTCGTGAAACTGAAAGGCTTCTTCTGTAAAGCAAAGGACATGGCCAACAAGACAAAACGACGGCCTTACAGAATGGGCAAAGATCTTCACTAACCCCACATCAGACAGAGGTCTGATCTCCAAAATATACAAAGAACTCAAGACATTGGTCATTTCAAGAACAAATAATCCAGTTCACAACATGGAGGTACAGACCTAAACAGAGAACTCTCAACCGAGAAATCTAAAATGGCTGAAAGACACTTAAGGAGATGTTCAACACCCTTAGTCATCAGAGATATGTACATCAAAACAGCTCTGAGATTCCACTTTATACCTGTAAGAATGGCCAAGATCTAAAACACTGATGACAACTTATGCTGGAGAGGATGTGGGGAAAAGGGAACACTCCTGCATCGCTGGTGGGAATGCAAGCTGGTACCGCCCCCTTTGGATGTCAGTGTGGCGATTTCTCAGAAAATTAGGAAACAACCTTCCTCAAGACCCAGCAATACCACGTTTAGGTATATATGTAAAGGATGCTCAATTGTGCCACGAGGACATGGGCTCAACTATGCTCATAGCAGCATTGTTTGTCATAGCCAGAACCTTGGGAGAGGGTTGAAGGGGAGGCATGGAAAGAGAGGAAAGAAAAACGTAGAGCTTAACAAAAATAAATAAAAGAAACAAAGGCGGGTAGTGGTGGCACATTCCTTTAATCCCAGCACTTGGGAGGCAAAGGCAGGTGGATCTTTGTGAATTTGAGGCCAGCCTGGTCTACAAGGGTTAGTTCCAAAGCTACAGAGAAACCCTGTCATGAAAAACCAAAAATAAATAAATAATTAGGCATGGATTGTTTAAAAAAAAATCAAACGCAAACCAAGTAGAAATAACTACTTTCAGTATGCCATTCAAGAATTAGGGAACCCTTTATCCCAGCATGTGGGAGACACAGGCAGAAGGACATCTGTGAGTTAAAATCCAGACTCATCTACCAAGTGAGATCACAAGACTCGTGCACTGTCTCATAGGTCCTAAATTCCCATGATCCAGTTTCTAGGACCAAGGAGACAGTTTATAATGTCTCCTTCTTCTTTCCTTCCTTCCTTCCTTTTTTTTGGGGGGGGGGGTGGTGTTTGGTCAAACTTTTATATATGTTTTTTTTTTATTTGGGTTGGGGGCCTCTCTATAAAGCCTGGGAATTCACAGAGGTCCACCTGCCTCTGTCTCTTTGATGATAGAATAAAAGATGTGCACCACAATAACCAGGCTCAGTTTCTTGTACATTTAGTTTAATTTCAAATTTTGTTTGTATCTCTTGGTCTGCACCAAGTGTGTCCCTGTGGGGGTGGGGGGGCAGGGAAGTTGTCCTATTTTAGAACATTTTATTTTACTTTTATTTGAGACAGTCTTTCCGGTTGTGTAGAACTTATTTTAATTTCAATTTTTTAAAGAATTTTTTTATGATTTATTTAACTTTATTTTATGTGCAGTTGTGTGAAACTGGATTTACAATCACTTATGAGCTGCTGCCTTGTGGGGGTTACATCTCAGGAGCACAAGAACCCAATCTGTGCTGTACTCCCTGTCACCAAAAGAGGTCACTAGATCCCCACCATGTGGTTTCTGGACATTCCAGAAATTCCATCTCTCCAGTTCTCATTCTTTCATTGTTCCTCCTGCATGCCTGCATCTAGTGAGAGAGTGGGCACCGTTCCTCCCTGCTTCTGTGTATCTGTGTCTGTCAAGTCCTGGATAGCCAGAGTGCCCGCCACCTACGCCTGAGAGATAGATGTACGCCAGAGAGATAGATGTGGCCGGCAGCCCTGGGGCTGGGGGAAAGGGAGAGAGTGGGTTCCCTGGAGAGCCTTGGGCAGAGGCTCTGTGGATTCCCTGCAGGAGGCCGCACCGCCTCTGAGGAGCCCATGGGGGAGGGGAAAAGGGAAGGTCAACCAGACAGTCCTGCCTGGCTTTTGCTTTGCTTTGTTTTTGTTTTTGTTTGTTTGTTTTATTTTATTTTCCGGTACAGCTGTGACCAGGTCTGGATCCAGGACAGACTCCAAAGCTAGAGAGAAATCCTGTCTCAGAAAACAACAAGAACAACCAAAAAATAAATAAATACATAAACTAATAAATGAATGGATAGATAGCTAGATAGCCAGACACACACACACACACACACACACACACACACACACACAGAGAGAGAGAGAGAGAGAGAGAGAGAGAGAGAGAGAGAGAGAGAGAGAGAGATGATAAAAACACCTCCAAGATCAGGGAGACCAAGGCAGGCAGATCACTGTGAGTTTAATTCTCCCTTGTTCTGCAGATTGAGATTCAAGGCCAGGCAAAGTGACACAGAGAAACCCCGTTTTCAAAAAAAAAAAAGGTGAGGGCTGGAGAGAGATGGCTCTGTGGTTAAGAGTTCTGACTGCTCTTCCAGAGGACCCAGGTTCAATTCCTTACCACCCACATGGCAGTCAACAGCTGTCGGTAACTCCAAGATCGGACACCCTCAGATAGACATACATGCAGGCAAAACACCAATGACAATAAAATGAAAATAAATAAATTATTAGGAAAATAAATATATAGAAAAGGTGTTTAGTGCATGCCTTTAATCTCAGCACTAGGAGGCAGAGGCAGATGACTCTCTGTGAGTCTGAGGCCAGTCTTGTCTACAAAGTGAGTCCCAGGGCATACAAGGGTACACAACGAAACCTTATGTTGAACAACCACAAATAAGCAAACAAATAGAGAGATAATAACAATAAAAATATTTGAGAGTTCAAATAATTGACTTCATCCACAATAAAAGAATATAAAAATAAAAATATCAAATGCACTTGAACACATTGGCACAGGAGAACGCTTGCTAAATAGAACCCCAGTAGCACAGACACTGAGAGAAAAAGAAAAAAAAGAAAAGAAAAAAAAGAAAAAAAAAACAAAAAAAACAAAGAAAAAAACTAAAGAGAGAAAAAAAAAGAAAAAAAAGGAAAAAAAGAAAAAAAAAGAAGAAAAAAAAGAAAAAAAGAAAAAAAAGAAAAAAAAGAAAGAAAAAAAAAAGAAAAAAAAAACAGACACTGAGAGAAACAATTAATAAGTGAGACCTCCTGAAACTGAAAAGCTTCTGTAAAGCAAAGAACATGGCCAAGAAGACAAAACGACGGCCTTACAGAATGGGAAAAGATCTTCACTAATCTCCAAAATACACAAAGAACTCGAGAAATTGGTCATCCAAAGAACAAATAATCCAATTTTAAAAAATGGAGTACAGACCTAAACAGAGAACTCTCAACAGAGGGATCTAAAATGGTTGAAAGACACTTAAATGTTGGGTCGAGGGGGGGGGTCATGCAAAGATGAGAACACCACCAAGTCTAATAAACCAAAAACAAACTTAAAAATACAAACACACCGCGAGTCACAGAAGCTTATCAGCTAGCTGAGACCACAGGCAGAGTTTGGGCTTCTGACACTGTGGCAAAAGGCCGGTTTCTGAAACCCATTTTTATAGTAGGGGCATCGCAGGGCAGTGGTGGCGCAAGCCTTTAATCCCAGCACTCGGGAAGCAGAGGCAGGCGGATCTCTGTGAGTTCGAGACCAGCCTGGTCTACAGAGCTAGTTCCAGGACAGGCTCCAAAGCCACAGAGAAACCCTGTCTCGAAAAACCAAAAAAAAAAAAAAAAAAATATGTTTCTCTGGATGTGCCTCTGTGTGTGTGTGTGTGTGTGTGTGTGTGTGTGTGTGTGTGTGTGTGTTGTGTGTGTGTGTGTGTTTATGGGGTGGCTTTTGAACTAACCAAGATGACTGGTTCCATATCTGGCAGAGAGGCAGGTGGATCTCTGGGAGTTTGAGGCCAGCCAGCCTGGTTGACAAGAGCTAGTTCCAAAGACAGGCTCCAAAGCAACAGAGAAACCCTTCCTTGAAAATCAAAACAAGAACACAAACCAAAAATAAAATAAAACATAAATTAAATGAGTGTGAGAGAGAGAGAGAGAAGAAATGTTGATTTGTTGATTTACAGACAAGAAATAAGAAAATACAAAACCATAATGTTACCAAGATGACAGCCTGGTTTATATAGTGAGTTAAAGGTATTATACAGAGAAACCCTTCACCAAAAATAATAATAATAATAATAATAAAAGAAGAAAACAGAAAAAAAAACAAGTAAGGAAAAAGAAAGGAAGGAAGGAAGGAAGGAAGGAAGGAAGGAAGGAAGGAAGGAAGGAAAAAACAGGTGTTTTCCTTTTTTTCTTTGTTTATCTCAGGTTATTTTATTTTAATTTATTTTTTTAATTGCAGCAGCGGCAGTATATTTTGGGCAGCACATTTCTTTATTCTCAGTTCTCAGCCCTCAGAAATCAGGAGAGGCAGAAACAGGCAAATCGCTGTGAGTTTGAGGCCACCTCGTTCTGCAGTGTGAGTTTTAGGACAGGCAAAGCGACAGACACAGAGAAACCCTGACTTAGGGGGGGAAAGTGTGTTTAGTACAGGCCTTTAATTCCGGCACTAGGAAGCAGAGGTAGAGGCAGGGGCAGCTAGATCTCTGTGAGTCTGAGGCCAGCCTTGTCTACAAAGTGAGTTCCAGGGACACAGGGAACCTCTATGTAAAAAAAAAAAACACAAATAAACTAATAATCATCATCATCATCATCATCATCTAAGAGCTCAATTAATTGACTTCACCCAAAATTCAAAAATAAAAAAAGAGTGTGTCTGACTGATCAGTGAAAGGACTATGTGGGCCAAGGGGCTGCCACAATTATGGCTTGGTGAGAGGGAGGAACTGAGGGAGGGAGGGAGGGAGGGAGGGAGGGAGGGAGGGAGGCCTGCTTTCTTAGGGTTCTTTTTCAGTAGTTGTGTTTGTACAACCCCACACACCACTTCTCATACTAAATACCGAGTCTGAGAAAATTAAAACAGCTGTGGAAAATTCCCACTTGGATGTCTGTTCCTGCCCTGTAAAACAAGAACCACAACAAAAATATCCATATCTAAGCAGGCCAATTAAGTTGTAGCCTCACCCTTTAAAGGTTCTAGCTGTTGGGAAGGGCTGGTGACCTTGAACTTTACTAGTCTCTGAAATCTGCCTTCTCACTTTTACCAGGTGCCCTCAGGGGCCAGGAGTGGAGGCCAGGGCCCCTGCTACAGGAGATTTCCTAGATCACCTACAGGCTCTTAGGATTCCTGGGCCTGCTTAGAGAAAGACACACGACACGTGAGACGCAGAGAAAAAAATTTTCTGAGACAAGGATTCTCTTAGCTTTGGCACCTGTCCTGGAACTGTAGATGACCAGGCTGGCCTCAAACTCACAGAGATCTGCCTGCCTCTGTCTGCCACAGAGAAAATTACAACAGCCATGGAATAATATGAAAAATTCTGATTTACGCCAGGCAGTGGTGGCGCACGCCTTTAATCCCAGCACTTGGGAGGCAGAGGCAGGCGGATCTCTGTGATTTCGAGACCAGCCTGGTCTACAAGAGCTAGTTCCAGGACAGGCTCCAAAACCACAGAGAAACCCTGTCTTGAAAAACCAAAAAAATAAAAATGAAAATAATAAGAATAAAATAAAATGTTAAAAAAAAAAGAAAAATTCTGATTTTGATATCATTTCCAGGAATACTGATGCAGTGAATTATTTGGAACATTTTCACTTCCGACAGAAAAAAATAAAAATGTCATTTTATTGATTTCTTTTAGAGGGTCTCTTTCCCACCAGGATGGTTTGCACTTGCTGGGTTGTTGAAGATGATCTCCTGATCCTTGTATTCCCAGTTCCTGAGTGCTGCCGGCAGGACAGACATGGGCTCACTATACACTCGAGTTTTTGACGCAGTACTGAGAACCTGGAGCCCAAAGGACAAGGCTTCAGCTTCCCCTGCCCCTCTGACATAGGCCAGATACATAAATGATTACCCAGATTTTATTTAAATCTCTCAGTGTGGCTTGTGTATGTGGGGGAGACAGGGAAGGTATCACATTTCAAAACATTTTCATAACTGCACTTAGCACTGTATTCTTTTCCATTTATTTTACTTTTATTTGAGAGTGTTTCCAATTGTGTGGGACTTAGTTAAATTTCAATTTCTTAAGGAATTTTTTTATGATTTTCTTAACTTTATTTTATGTGCAATGGTCTGAAGATGTCAGATCACCCAGAAACTGAATTTACAATCACTATGAGCTGCCATGCAGGTGCTGGGAATTGAACCCAATTTCTCTGGAAGAGCCGCGAAACTAGCTCTCCAGGCTCTTCTTAATTTAAAAGTTTATTTATGTGTCTCTGGGTGTGCCTGTGCCTGTGTTTGGTTTGTGTGTGTGTTGGGGGGGGGTTGTGTGTGTGTGGGTGGCTTTTGACCTCACCAGACAAAGGCATTCAAGAGCACTGGCTCCATATTTAGCAGAAACAGGATCATTGGGAGTTTTAGGACAGCCTGGTCTACAAGAAAGGAGCTAGTTTTAACAACAGTCTCCAAAGCAGCAGAGAAACCCTGTCTCATAAAGCAAAACACAAAACCAAACATATTTGAGAGAGAGAGAGAGAGACAGAGAGAGAGAGAGAGAGAGAACAGCTAGGGCTGTTACACAGAGAAACCATGCCTCAAGAACTAACTAATAAAAGAAGGGGGAAAAAAGCAAGAGAGCAAGAAAGCAAAAAAATCAAGCAAGCAAGCAAGAAGGAAAGCTAGAGAGAAACCCTGTCTCAGAAAACAAAAAAATAAATAAATAAACTAATAAATGAAATGAATGGATAGATAGATAGATAGATAGATAGATAGATAGATAGATAGATAGATAGATAGATGATAAAACACCTCCAAGATCAGGGAGACCAAAGCAGGCAGATCACTGTGAGTTTAAGGCTACTTTGTTCTGCAGATTGAGATTCAGGACAGGCAAAGTGACACAGAAAAACCCTGTTTTCAAAAAAAATGTGTTTCGTGTACGCCTTTAATGCCATCACTAGAAGGCAGAGGCAGGCGGATCTCTGTGAGTCTGAGGCCAGTCTTGTTTACAAAGTGAGTCCCAGGGCATACAAGGATACACAAGGAAACCCCGTGTTGCAAACCCACAAATAAACAAACAGATAATAACAATAAAAATATTTGAGAGTTCAAATAATTGACCTCATCCACAATAAAAAAAATATAAAAATAAAAATATCAAAAGCATTTGAACGGGGGCTGGAGAGATGGCTCAGCGGTTAAGAGCATTGCCTGCTCTTCCAAAGGTCCTGAGTTCAATTCCCAGCAACCACATGGTGGCTCACAACCATCTGTAATAGGGTCTGGTGCTCTCTTCTGGCCTTCAGACATACACACAGAAAGAATATTGTATACATAATAAATAAATATTTATTTTTTTAAAAAAAGCATTTGAACGCATCGGCACAGGAGACCACTTCCTAAATCTAACTCCAGTAGCACAGACTCTGAGAGAAACAAAATTAATCAATGGGACCTCGTGAAACTGAAAGGCTTCTTCTGTAAAGCAAAGGACATGGCCAACAAGACAAAACGACGGCCTTACAGAATGGGCAAAGATCTTCACTAACCCCACATCAGACAGAGGTCTGATCTCCAAAATATACAAAGAACTCAAGACATTGGTCATTTCAAGAACAAATAATCCAGTTCACAACATGGAGGTACAGACCTAAACAGAGAACTCTCAACCGAGAAATCTAAAATGGCTGAAAGACACTTAAGGAGATGTTCAACACCCTTAGTCATCAGAGATATGTACATCAAAACAGCTCTGAGATTCCACTTTATACCTGTAAGAATGGCCAAGATCTAAAACACTGATGACAACTTATGCTGGAGAGGATGTGGGGAAAAGGGAACACTCCTGCATCGCTGGTGGGAATGCAAGCTGGTACCGCCCCCTTTGGATGTCAGTGTGGCGATTTCTCAGAAAATTAGGAAACAACCTTCCTCAAGACCCAGCAATACCACGTTTAGGTATATATGTAAAGGATGCTCAATTGTGCCACGAGGACATGGGCTCAACTATGCTCATAGCAGCATTGTTTGTCATAGCCAGAACCTTGGGAGAGGGTTGAAGGGGAGGCATGGAAAGAGAGGAAAGAAAAACGTAGAGCTTAACAAAAATAAATAAAAGAAACAAAGGCGGGTAGTGGTGGCACATTCCTTTAATCCCAGCACTTGGGAGGCAAAGGCAGGTGGATCTTTGTGAATTTGAGGCCAGCCTGGTCTACAAGGGTTAGTTCCAAAGCTACAGAGAAACCCTGTCATGAAAAACCAAAAATAAATAAATAATTAGGCATGGATTGTTTAAAAAAAAATCAAACGCAAACCAAGTAGAAATAACTACTTTCAGTATGCCATTCAAGAATTAGGGAACCCTTTATCCCAGCATGTGGGAGACACAGGCAGAAGGACATCTGTGAGTTAAAATCCAGACTCATCTACCAAGTGAGATCACAAGACTCGTGCACTGTCTCATAGGTCCTAAATTCCCATGATCCAGTTTCTAGGACCAAGGAGACAGTTTATAATGTCTCCTTCTTCTTTCCTTCCTTCCTTCCTTTTTTTTGGGGGGGGGTGGTGTTTGGTCAAACTTTTATATATGTTTTTTTTTTATTTGGGTTGGGGGCCTCTCTATAAAGCCTGGGAATTCACAGAGGTCCACCTGCCTCTGTCTCTTTGATGATAGAATAAAAGATGTGCACCACAATAACCAGGCTCAGTTTCTTGTACATTTAGTTTAATTTCAAATTTTGTTTGTATCTCTTGGTCTGCACCAAGTGTGTCCCTGTGGGGGTGGGGGGGCAGGGAAGTTGTCCTATTTTAGAACATTTTATTTTACTTTTATTTGAGACAGTCTTTCCGGTTGTGTAGAACTTATTTTAATTTCAATTTTTTAAAGAATTTTTTTATGATTTATTTAACTTTATTTTATGTGCAGTTGTGTGAAACTGGATTTACAATCACTTATGAGCTGCTGCCTTGTGGGGGTTACATCTCAGGAGCACAAGAACCCAATCTGTGCTGTACTCCCTGTCACCAAAAGAGGTCACTAGATCCCCACCATGTGGTTTCTGGACATTCCAGAAATTCCATCTCTCCAGTTCTCATTCTTTCATTGTTCCTCCTGCATGCCTGCATCTAGTGAGAGAGTGGGCACCGTTCCTCCCTGCTTCTGTGTATCTGTGTCTGTCAAGTCCTGGATAGCCAGAGTGCCCGCCACCTACGCCTGAGAGATAGATGTACGCCAGAGAGATAGATGTGGCCGGCAGCCCTGGGGCTGGGGGAAAGGGAGAGAGTGGGTTCCCTGGAGAGCCTTGGGCAGAGGCTCTGTGGATTCCCTGCAGGAGGCCGCACCGCCTCTGAGGAGCCCATGGGGGAGGGGAAAAGGGAAGGTCAACCAGACAGTCCTGCCTGGCTTTTGCTTTGCTTTGTTTTTGTTTTTGTTTGTTTGTTTTATTTTATTTTCCGATACAGCTGTGACCAGGTCTGGATCCAGGACAGACTCCAAAGCTAGAGAGAAATCCTGTCTCAGAAAACAACAAGAACAACCAAAAAATAAATAAATACATAAACTAATAAATGAATGGATAGATAGCTAGATAGCCAGACACACACACACACACACACACACACACACACACACACACAGAGAGAGAGAGAGAGAGAGAGAGAGAGAGAGAGAGAGAGAGAGAGAGAGAGAGATGATAAAAACACCTCCAAGATCAGGGAGACCAAGGCAGGCAGATCACTGTGAGTTTAATTCTCCCTTGTTCTGCAGATTGAGATTCAAGGCCAGGCAAAGTGACACAGAGAAACCCCGTTTTCAAAAAAAAAAAAGGTGAGGGCTGGAGAGAGATGGCTCTGTGGTTAAGAGTTCTGACTGCTCTTCCAGAGGACCCAGGTTCAATTCCTTACCACCCACATGGCAGTCAACAGCTGTCGGTAACTCCAAGATCGGACACCCTCAGATAGACATACATGCAGGCAAAACACCAATGACAATAAAATGAAAATAAATAAATTATTAGGAAAATAAATATATAGAAAAGGTGTTTAGTGCATGCCTTTAATCTCAGCACTAGGAGGCAGAGGCAGATGACTCTCTGTGAGTCTGAGGCCAGTCTTGTCTACAAAGTGAGTCCCAGGGCATACAAGGGTACACAACGAAACCTTATGTTGAACAACCACAAATAAGCAAACAAATAGAGAGATAATAACAATAAAAATATTTGAGAGTTCAAATAATTGACTTCATCCACAATAAAAGAATATAAAAATAAAAATATCAAATGCACTTGAACACATTGGCACAGGAGAACGCTTGCTAAATAGAACCCCAGTAGCACAGACACTGAGAGAAAAAGAAAAAAAAGAAAAGAAAAAAAAGAAAAAAAAACAAAAAAAACAAAGAAAAAAACTAAAGAGAGAAAAAAAAAAGAAAAAAAAGGAAAAAAGAAAAAAAAAGAAGAAAAAAAAGAAAAAAAGAAAAAAAAGAAAAAAAAGAAAGAAAAAAAAAAGAAAAAAAAAACAGACACTGAGAGAAACAATTAATAAGTGAGACCTCCTGAAACTGAAAAGCTTCTGTAAAGCAAAGAACATGGCCAAGAAGACAAAACGACGGCCTTACAGAATGGGAAAAGATCTTCACTAATCTCCAAAATACACAAAGAACTCGAGAAATTGGTCATCCAAAGAACAAATAATCCAATTTTAAAAAATGGAGTACAGACCTAAACAGAGAACTCTCAACAGAGGGATCTAAAATGGTTGAAAGACACTTAAATGTTGGGTCGAGGGGGGGGGTCATGCAAAGATGAGAACACCACCAAGTCTAATAAACCAAAAACAAACTTAAAAATACAAACACACCGCGAGTCACAGAAGCTTATCAGCTAGCTGAGACCACAGGCAGAGTTTGGGCTTCTGACACTGTGGCAAAAGGCCGGTTTCTGAAACCCATTTTTATAGTAGGGGCATCGCAGGGCAGTGGTGGCGCAAGCCTTTAATCCCAGCACTCGGGAAGCAGAGGCAGGCGGATCTCTGTGAGTTCGAGACCAGCCTGGTCTACAGAGCTAGTTCCAGGACAGGCTCCAAAGCCACAGAGAAACCCTGTCTCGAAAAACCAAAAAAAAAAAAAAAAAATATGTTTCTCTGGATGTGCCTCTGTGTGTGTGTGTGTGTGTGTGTGTGTGTGTGTGTGTGTGTTGTGTGTGTGTGTGTGTTTATGGGGTGGCTTTTGAACTAACCAAGATGACTGGTTCCATATCTGGCAGAGAGGCAGGTGGATCTCTGGGAGTTTGAGGCCAGCCAGCCTGGTTGACAAGAGCTAGTTCCAAAGACAGGCTCCAAAGCAACAGAGAAACCCTTCCTTGAAAATCAAAACAAGAACACAAACCAAAAATAAAATAAAACATAAATTAAATGAGTGTGAGAGAGAGAGAGAGAAGAAATGTTGATTTGTTGATTTACAGACAAGAAATAAGAAAATACAAAACCATAATGTTACCAAGATGACAGCCTGGTTTATATAGTGAGTTAAAGGTATTATACAGAGAAACCCTTCACCAAAAATAATAATAATAATAATAATAAAAGAAGAAAACAGAAAAAAAAACAAGTAAGGAAAAAGAAAGGAAGGAAGGAAGGAAGGAAGGAAGGAAGGAAGGAAGGAAGGAAGGAAAAAACAGGTGTTTTCCTTTTTTTCTTTGTTTATCTCAGGTTATTTTATTTTAATTTATTTTTTTAATTGCAGCAGCGGCAGTATATTTTGGGCAGCACATTTCTTTATTCTCAGTTCTCAGCCCTCAGAAATCAGGAGAGGCAGAAACAGGCAAATCGCTGTGAGTTTGAGGCCACCTCGTTCTGCAGTGTGAGTTTTAGGACAGGCAAAGCGACAGACACAGAGAAACCCTGACTTAGGGGGGGAAAGTGTGTTTAGTACAGGCCTTTAATTCCGGCACTAGGAAGCAGAGGTAGAGGCAGGGGCAGCTAGATCTCTGTGAGTCTGAGGCCAGCCTTGTCTACAAAGTGAGTTCCAGGGACACAGGGAACCTCTATGTAAAAAAAAAAAACACAAATAAACTAATAATCATCATCATCATCATCATCATCTAAGAGCTCAATTAATTGACTTCACCCAAAATTCAAAAATAAAAAAAGAGTGTGTCTGACTGATCAGTGAAAGGACTATGTGGGCCAAGGGGCTGCCACAATTATGGCTTGGTGAGAGGGAGGAACTGAGGGAGGGAGGGAGGGAGGGAGGGAGGGAGGGAGGGAGGGAGGGAGGGAGGGAGGCCTGCTTTCTTAGGGTTCTTTTTCAGTAGTTGTGTTTGTACAACCCCACACACCACTTCTCATACTAAATACCGAGTCTGAGAAAATTAAAACAGCTGTGGAAAATTCCCACTTGGATGTCTGTTCCTGCCCTGTAAAACAAGAACCACAACAAAAATATCCATATCTAAGCAGGCCAATTAAGTTGTAGCCTCACCCTTTAAAGGTTCTAGCTGTTGGGAAGGGCTGGTGACCTTGAACTTTACTAGTCTCTGAAATCTGCCTTCTCACTTTTACCAGGTGCCCTCAGGGGCCAGGAGTGGAGGCCAGGGCCCCTGCTACAGGAGATTTCCTAGATCACCTACAGGCTCTTAGGATTCCTGGGCCTGCTTAGAGAAAGACACACGACACGTGAGACGCAGAGAAA
The DNA here is from genome assembly GCF_037038515.1 of Microtus pennsylvanicus. NCBI lineage: Eukaryota > Metazoa > Chordata > Mammalia > Rodentia > Cricetidae > Microtus > Microtus pennsylvanicus. The sequence goes on from NW_027461004.1 coordinate 107,203, forward strand.
AAAATTTTCTGAGACAAGGATTCTCTTAGCTTTGGCACCTGTCCTGGAACTGTAGATGACCAGGCTGGCCTCAAACTCACAGAGATCTGCCTGCCTCTGTCTGCCACAGAGAAAATTACAACAGCCATGGAATAATATGAAAAATTCTGATTTACGCCAGGCAGTGGTGGCGCACGCCTTTAATCCCAGCACTTGGGAGGCAGAGGCAGGCGGATCTCTGTGATTTCGAGACCAGCCTGGTCTACAAGAGCTAGTTCCAGGACAGGCTCCAAAACCACAGAGAAACCCTGTCTCGAAAAACCAAAAAAATAAAAATGAAAATAATAAGAATAAAATAAAATGTTAAAAAAAAAGAAAAATTCTGATTTTGATATCATTTCCAGGAATACTGATGCAGTGAATTATTTGGAACATTTTCACTTCCGACAGAAAAAAATAAAAATGTCATTTTATTGATTTCTTTTAGAGGGTCTCTTTCCCACCAGGATGGTTTGCACTTGCTGGGTTGTTGAAGATGATCTCCTGATCCTTGTATTCCCAGTTCCTGAGTGCTGCCGGCAGGACAGACATGGGCTCACTATACACTCGAGTTTTTGACGCAGTACTGAGAACCTGGAGCCCAAAGGACAAGGCTTCAGCTTCCCCTGCCCCTCTGACATAGGCCAGATACATAAATGATTACCCAGATTTTATTTAAATCTCTCAGTGTGGCTTGTGTATGTGGGGGAGACAGGGAAGGTATCACATTTCAAAACATTTTCATAACTGCACTTAGCACTGTATTCTTTTCCATTTATTTTACTTTTATTTGAGAGTGTTTCCAATTGTGTGGGACTTAGTTAAATTTCAATTTCTTAAGGAATTTTTTTATGATTTTCTTAACTTTATTTTATGTGCAATGGTCTGAAGATGTCAGATCACCCAGAAACTGAATTTACAATCACTATGAGCTGCCATGCAGGTGCTGGGAATTGAACCCAATTTCTCTGGAAGAGCCGCGAAACTAGCTCTCCAGGCTCTTCTTAATTTAAAAGTTTATTTATGTGTCTCTGGGTGTGCCTGTGCCTGTGTTTGGTTTGTGTGTGTGTTGGGGGGGGTTGTGTGTGTGGGGGTGGCTTTTGACCTCACCAGACAAAGGCATTCAAGAGCACTGGCTCCATATTTAGCAGAAACAGGATCATTGGGAGTTTTAGGACAGCCTGGTCTACAAGAAAGGAGCTAGTTTTAACAACAGTCTCCAAAGCAGCAGAGAAACCCTGTCTCATAAAGCAAAACACAAAACCAAACATATTTGAGAGAGAGAGAGAGAGAGAGAGAGAGAGAGAGAGAGAGAGAGAGAGAGAGAGAACAGCTAGGGCTGTTACACAGAGAAACCATGCCTCAAGAACTAACTAATAAAAGAAGGGGGAAAAAAGCAAGAGAGCAAGAAAGCAAAAAAATCAAGCAAGCAAGCAAGAAGGAAAGCTAGAGAGAAACCCTGTCTCAGAAAACAAAAAAATAAATAAATAAACTAATAAATGAAATGAATGGATAGATAGATAGATAGATAGATAGATAAATAGATAGATAGATAGATAGATAGATAGATAGATAGATAGATAGATAGATAGATAGATAGATAGATGATAAAACACCTCCAAGATCAGGGAGACCAAAGCAGGCAGATCACTGTGAGTTTAAGGCTACTTTGTTCTGCAGATTGAGATTCAGGACAGGCAAAGTGACACAGAAAAACCCTGTTTTCAAAAAAAATGTGTTTAGTGTACGCCTTTAATGCCATCACTAGAAGGCAGAGGCAGGCGGATCTCTGTGAGTCTGAGGCCAGTCTTGTTTACAAAGTGAGTCCCAGGGCATACAAGGATACACAAGGAAACCCCGTGTTGCAAACCCACAAATAAACAAACAGATAATAACAATAAAAATATTTGAGAGTTCAAATAATTGACCTCATCCACAATAAAAAAAATATAAAAATAAAAATATCAAAAGCATTTGAACGGGGGCTGGAGAGATATCTCAGCGGTTAAGAGCGTTGCCTGCTCTTCCAAAGGTCCTGAGTTCAATTCCCAGCAACCACATGGTGGCTCACAACCATCTGTAATAGGGTCTGGTGCTTTCTTCTGGCCTTCAGACATACACACAGAAAGAATATTGTATACATAATAAATAAATATTTATTTTTTTAAAAAAAGCATTTGAACGCATCGGCACAGGAGACCACTTCCTAAATCTAACTCCAGTAGCACAGACTCTGAGAGAAACAAAATTAATCAATGGGACCTCGTGAAACTGAAAGGCTTCTTCTGTAAAGCAAAGGACATGGCCAACAAGACAAAACGACGGCCTTACAGAATGGGCAAAGATCTTCACTAACCCCACATCAGACAGAGGTCTGATCTCCAAAATATACAAAGAACTCAAGACATTGGTCATTTCAAGAACAAATAATCCAGTTCACAACATGGAGGTACAGACCTAAACAGAGAACTCTCAACCGAGAAATCTAAAATGGCTGAAAGACACTTAAGGAGATGTTCAACACCCTTAGTCATCAGAGATATGTAAATCAAAACAGCTCTGAGATTCCACTTTATACCTGTAAGAATGGCCAAGATCTAAAACACTGATGACAACTTATGCTGGAGAGGATGTGGGGAAAAGGGAACACTCCTGCATCGCTGGTGGGAATGCAAGCTGGTACCGCCCCCTTTGGATGTCAGTGTGGCGATTTCTCAGAAAATTAGGAAACAACCTTCCTCAAGACCCAGCAATACCACGTTTAGGTATATATGTAAAGGATGCTCAATTGTGCCACGAGGACATGGGCTCAACTATGCTCATAGCAGCATTGTTTGTCATAGCCAGAACCTTGGGAGAGGGTTGAAGGGGAGGCATGGAAAGAGAGGAAAGAAAAACGTAGAGCTTAACAAAAATAAATAAAAGAAACAAAGGCGGGTAGTGGTGGCACATTCCTTTAATCCCAGCACTTGGGAGGCAAAGGCAGGTGGATCTTTGTGAATTTGAGGCCAGCCTGGTCTACAAGGGTTAGTTCCAAAGCTACAGAGAAACCCTGTCATGAAAAACCAAAAATAAATAAATAATTAGGCATGGATTGTTTAAAAAAAAAATCAAACGCAAACCAAGTAGAAATAACTACTTTCAGTATGCCATTCAAGAATTAGGGAACCCTTTATCCCAGCATGTGGGAGACACAGGCAGAAGGACATCTGTGAGTTAAAATCCAGACTCATCTACCAAGTGAGATCACAAGACTCGTGCACTGTCTCATAGGTCCTAAATTCCCATGATCCAGTTTCTAGGACCAAGGAGACAGTTTATAATGTCTCCTTCTTCTTTCCTTCCTTCCTTCCTTTTTTTTGGGGGGGGGTGGTGTTTGGTCAAACTTTTATATATGTTTTTTTTTTATTTGGGTTGGGGGCCTCTCTATAAAGCCTGGGAATTCACAGAGGTCCACCTGCCTCTGTCTCTTTGATGATAGAATAAAAGATGTGCACCACAATAACCAGGCTCAGTTTCTTGTACATTTAGTTTAATTTCAAATTTTGTTTGTATCTCTTGGTCTGCACCAAGTGTGTCCCTGTGGGGGTGGGGGGGCAGGGAAGTTGTCCTATTTTAGAACATTTTATTTTACTTTTATTTGAGACAGTCTTTCCGGTTGTGTAGAACTTATTTTAATTTCAAATTTTTAAAGAATTTTTTTATGATTTATTTAACTTTATTTTATGTGCAGTTGTGTGAAACTGGATTTACAATCACTTATGAGCTGCTGCCTTGTGGGGGTTACATCTCAGGAGCACAAGAACCCAATCTGTGCTGTACTCCCTGTCACCAAAAGAGGTCACTAGATCCCCACCATGTGGTTTCTGGACATTCCAGAAATTCCATCTCTCCAGTTCTCATTCTTTCATTGTTCCTCCTGCATGCCTGCATCTAGTGAGAGAGTGGGCACCGTTCCTCCCTGCTTCTGTGTGTCTGTGTCTGTCACGTCCTGGATAGCCAGAGTGCCCGCCACCTACGCCCGAGATAGATGTGGCCGGCAGCCCTGGGGCTGGGGGAAAGGGAGAGAGTGGGTTCCCTGGAGAGCCTTGGGCAGAGGCTCTGTGGATTCCCTGCAGGAGGCCTCACCGCCTCTGAGGAGCCCATGGGGGAGGGGGAAAGGGAAGGTCAACCAGACAGTCCTGCCTGGCTTTTGCTTTGCTTTGCTTTGTTTTTGTTTTGGTTTGTTTCCAGGTACAGCTGTGACCAGGTCTGGATCCAGGACAGACTCCAAAGCTAGAGAGAAATCCTGTCTCAGAAAAAATAAATAAATAAATGAATGGATAGATAGCTAGATAGCCAGACAGAGAGATGATAAAAACACCTCCAAGATCAGGGAGACCAAGGCAGGCAGATCACTGTGAGTTTAAGGCTCCCTTGTTCTGCAGATTGAGATTCAAGGCCAGGCAAAGTGACACAGAGAAACCCCGTTTTCAAAAAAAAAAAAAAGGTGAGGGCTGGAGAGAGATGGCTCTGTGGTTAAGAGTTCTGACTGCTCTTCCAGAGGACCCAGGTTCAATTCCTTACCACCCACATGGCAGTCAACAGCTGTCGGTAACTCCAAGATCGGACACCCTCAGATAGACATACATGCAGGCAAAACACCAATGACAATAAAATGAAAATAAATAAATTATTAGGAAAATAAATATATAGAAAAGGTGTTTAGTGCATGCTTTTAATCTCAGCACTAGGAGGCAGAGGCAGATGACTCTCTGTGAGTCTGAGGCCAGTCTTGTCTACAAAGTGAGTCCCAGGGCATACAAGGGTACACAACGAAACCTTATGTTGAACAACCACAAATAAGCAAACAAATAGAGAGATAATAACAATAAAAATATTTGAGAGTTCAAATAATTGACTTCATCCACAATAAAAGAATATAAAAATAAAAATATCAAATGCACTTGAACACATTGGCACAGGAGAACGCTTGCTAAATAGAACCCCAGTAGCACAGACACTGAGAGAAAAAGAAAAAAAAGAAGAAAAAAAAGAAAAAAACAAAAAAAAACAAAGAAAAAAACTAAAGAGAGAAAAAAAAAGAAAAAAAAAGGAAAAAAAGAAAAAAAAAAGAAGAAAAAAAAGAAAAAAAAAGAAAAAAAAGAAAAAAAAAGAAAGAAAAAAAAAGAAAAAAAAAACAGACACTGAGAGAAACAATTAATAAGTGAGACCTCCTGAAACTGAAAAGCTTCTGTAAAGCAAAGAACATGGCCAAGAAGACAAAACGACGGCCTTACAGAATGGGAAAAGATCTTCACTAATCTCCAAAATACACAAAGAACTCGAGAAATTGGTCATCCAAAGAACAAATAATCCAATTTTAAAAAATGGAGTACAGACCTAAACAGAGAACTCTCAACAGAGGGATCTAAAATGGTTGAAAGACACTTAAATGTTGGGTCGAGGGGGGGGGGTCATGCAAAGATGAGAACACCACCAAGTCTAATAAACCAAAAACAAACTTAAAAATACAAACACACCGCGAGTCACAGAAGCTTATCAGCTAGCTGAGACCACAGGCAGAGTTTGGGCTTCTGACACTGTGGCAAAAGGCCGGTTTCTGAAACCCATTTTTATAGTAGGGGCATCGCAGGGCAGTGGTGGCGCAAGCCTTTAATCCCAGCACTCGGGAAGCAGAGGCAGGCGGATCTCTGTGAGTTCGAGACCAGCCTGGTCTACAGAGCTAGTTCCAGGACAGGCTCCAAAGCCACAGAGAAACCCTGTCTCGAAAAACCAAAAAAAAAAAAAAATATGTTTCTCTGGATGTGCCTCTGTGTGTGTGTGTGTGTGTGTGTGTGTGTGTGTGTTGTGTGTGTGTGTGTGTTTATGGGGTGGCTTTTGAACTAACCAAGATGACTGGTTCCATATCTGGCAGAGAGGCAGGTGGATCTCTGGGAGTTTGAGGCCAGCCAGCCTGGTTGACAAGAGCTAGTTCCAAAGACAGGCTCCAAAGCAACAGAGAAACCCTTTCTTGAAAATCAAAACAAGAACACAAACCAAAAATAAAATAAAACATAAATTAAATGAGTGTGAGAGAGAGAGAGAGAAGAAATGTTGATTTGTTGATTTACAGACAAGAAATAAGAAAATACAAAACCATAATGTTACCAAGATGACAGCCTGGTTTATATAGTGAGTTAAAGGTATTATACAGAGAAACCCTTCACCAAAAATAATAATAATAATAATAATAATAATAAAAGAAGAAAACAGAAAAAAAAACAAGTAAGGAAAAAGAAAGGAAGGAAGGAAGGAAGGAAGGAAGGAAAAAACAGGTGTTTTCCTTTTTTTCTTTGTTTATCTCAGGTTATTTTATTTTAATTTATTTTTTTAATTGCAGCAGCGGCAGTATATTTGGGCAGCACATTTCTTTATTCTCAGTTCTCAGCCCTCAGAAATCAGGAGAGGCAGAAACAGGCAAATCGCTGTGAGTTTGAGGCCACCTCGTTCTGCAGTGTGAGTTTTAGGACAGGCAAAGCGACAGACACAGAGAAACCCTGACTTAGGGGGGGAAAGTGTGTTTAGTACAGGCCTTTAATTCCGGCACTAGGAAGCAGAGGTAGAGGCAGGGGCAGCTAGATCTCTGTGAGTCTGAGGCCAGCCTTGTCTACAAAGTGAGTTCCAGGGACACAGGGAACCTCTATGTAAAAAAAAAACACAAATAAACTAATAATCATCATCATCATCATCATCATCATCTAAGAGCTCAATTAATTGACTTCACCCAAAATTCAAAAATAAAAAAAGAGTGTGTCTGACTGATCAGTGAAAGGACTATGTGGGCCAAGGGGCTGCCACAATTATGGCTTGGTGAGAGGGAGGAACTGAGGGAGGGAGGGAGGGAGGGGAGGGAGGGAGGAGTGGAGGGAAGGAAGGAGGGAGGGAGGGAGGGAGGCCTGCTTTCTTAGGGTTCTTTTTCAGTAGTTGTGTTTGTACAACCCCACACACCACTTCTCATACTAAATACCGAGTCTGAGAAAATTAAAACAGCTGTGGAAAATTCCCACTTGGATGTCTGTTCCTGCCCTGTAAAACAAGAACCACAACAAAAATATCCATATCTAAGCAGGCCAATTAAGTTGTAGCCTCACCCTTTAAAGGTTCTAGCTGTTGGGAAGGGCTGGTGACCTTGAACTTTACTAGTCTCTGAAATCTGCCTTCTCACTTTTACCAGGTGCCCTCAGGGGCCAGGAGTGGAGGCCAGGGCCCCTGCTACAGGAGATTTCCTAGATCACCTACAGGCTCTTAGGATTCCTGGGCTGCTTAGAGAAAGACACACGACACGTGAGACGCAGAGAAAAAAATTTTCTGAGACAAGGATTCTCTTAGCTTTGGCACCTGTCCTGGAACTGTAGATGACCAGGCTGGCCTCAAACTCACAGAGATCTGCCTGCCTCTGTCTGCCACAGAGAAAATTACAACAGCCATGGAATAATATGAAAAATTCTGATTTACGCCAGGCAGTGGTGGCGCACGCCTTTAATCCCAGCACTTGGGAGGCAGAGGCAGGCGGATCTCTGTGATTTCGAGACCAGCCTGGTCTACAAGAGCTAGTTCCAGGACAGGCTCCAAAACCACAGAGAAACCCTGTCTCGAAAAACCAAAAAAATAAAAATGAAAATAATAAGAATAAAATAAAATGTTAAAAAAAAAGAAAAATTCTGATTTTGATATCATTTCCAGGAATACTGATGCAGTGAATTATTTGGAACATTTTCACTTCCGACAGAAAAAAATAAAAATGTCATTTTATTGATTTCTTTTAGAGGGTCTCTTTCCCACCAGGATGGTTTGCACTTGCTGGGTTGTTGAAGATGATCTCCTGATCCTTGTATTCCCAGTTCCTGAGTGCTGCCGGCAGGACAGACATGGGCTCACTATACACTCGAGTTTTTGACGCAGTACTGAGAACCTGGAGCCCAAAGGACAAGGCTTCAGCTTCCCCTGCCCCTCTGACATAGGCCAGATACATAAATGATTACCCAGATTTTATTTAAATCTCTCAGTGTGGCTTGTGTATGTGGGGGAGACAGGGAAGGTATCACATTTCAAAACATTTTCATAACTGCACTTAGCACTGTATTCTTTTCCATTTATTTTACTTTTATTTGAGAGTGTTTCCAATTGTGTGGGACTTAGTTAAATTTCAATTTCTTAAGGAATTTTTTTTATGATTTTCTTAACTTTATTTTATGTGCAATGGTCTGAAGATGTCAGATCACCCAGAAACTGAATTTACAATCACTATGAGCTGCCATGCAGGTGCTGGAATTGAACCCAATTTCTCTGGAAGAGCCGCGAAACTAGCTCTCCAGGCTCTTCTTAATTTAAAAGTTTATTTATGTGTCTCTGGGTGTGCCTGTGCCTGTGTTTGGTTTGTGTGTGTGTTGGGGGGTGTTGTGTGTGTGGGGGTGCTTTTGACCTCACCAGACAAAGGCATTCAAGAGCACTGGCTCCATATTTAGCAGAAACAGGATCATTGGAGTTTAGGACAGCCTGGTCTACAAGAAAGGAGCTAGTTTTAACAACAGTCTCCAAAGCAGCAGAGAAACCCTGTCTCATAAAGCAAAACACAAACCAAACATATTTGAGAGAGAGAGAGAGAGAGAGAGAGAGAGAGAAGAGAGAGAGAGAGAAGAGAACAGCTAGGGCTGTTACACAGAGAAACCATGCCTCAAGAACTAACTAATAAAAGAAGGGGGAAAAAGCAAGAGAGCAAGAAAGCAAAAAAATCAAGCAAGCAAGCAAGAAGGAAAGCTAGAGAGAAACCCTGTCTCAGAAAACAAAAAAATAAATAAAATAAACTAATAAAATGAAATGAATGATAGATAGATAGATAGATAGATAGATAGATAGATAGATAGATAGATGATAAAACACTCCAAGATCAGGGAGACCAAAGCAGGCAGATCACTGTGAGTTTAAGGCTACTTTGTTCTGCAGATTGAGATTCAGGACAGGCAAAGTGACACAGAAAAACCCTGTTTTCAAAAAAAATGTGTTTAGTGTACGCCTTTAATGCATCACTAGAAGGCAGAGGCAGGCGGATCTCTGTGAGTCTGAGGCCAGTCTTGTTTACAAAGTGAGTCCCAGGGCATACAAGGATACACAAGGAAACCCCGTGTTGCAAACCCACAAATAAACAAACAGATAATAACAATAAAAAATATTTGAGAGTTCAAATAATTGACCTCATCCACAATAAAAAAAATATAAAAATAAAATATCAAAAGCATTTGAACGGGGCTGGAGAGATATCTCAGCGGTTAAGAGCGTTGCCTGCTCTTCCAAAGGTCCTGAGTTCAATTCCCAGCAACCACATGGTGGCTCACAACCATCTGTAATAGGGTCTGGTGCTCTCTTCTGGCCTTCAGACATACACACAGAAAGAATATTGTATACATAATAAATAATATTTTATTTTTTAAAAAAAAGCATTTGAACGCATCGGCACAGGAGACCACTTCCTAAATCTAACTCCAGTAGCACAGACTCTGAGAGAAACAAAATTAATCAATGGGACCTCGTGAAACTGAAAGGCTTCTTCTGTAAAGCAAAGGACATGGCCAACAAGACAAAACGACGGCCTTACAGAATGGGCAAAGATCTTCACTAACCCCACATCAGACAGAGGTCTGATCTCCAAAATATACAAAGAACTCAAGACATTGGTCATTTCAAGAACAAATAATCCAGTTCACAACATGGAGGTACAGACCTAAACAGAGAACTCTCAACCGAGAAATCTAAAATGGCTGAAAGACACTTAAGGAGATGTTCAACACCCTTAGTCATCAGAGATATGTAAATCAAAACAGCTCTGAGATTCCACTTTATACCTGTAAGAATGGGCAAGATCTAAAACACTGATGACAACTTATGCTGGAGAGGATGTGGGAAAAGGGAAACACTCCTGCATCGCTGGTGGGAATGCAAGCTGGTACCGCCCCCTTTGGATGTCAGTGTGGCGATTTCTCAGAAAATTAGGAAACAACCTTCCTCAAGACCCAGCAATACCACGTTTAGGTATATATGTAAAGGATGCTCAATTGTGCCACGAGGACATGGCTCAACTATGCTCATAGCAGCATTGTTTGTCATAGCCAGAACCTTGGGAGAGGGTTGAAGGGGAGGCATGGAAAGAGAGGAAAGAAAAACGTAGAGCTTAACAAAAATAAATAAAAGAAACAAAGGCGGGTAGTGGTGGCACATTCCTTTAATCCCAGCACTTGGGAGGCAAAGGCAGGTGGATCTTTGTGAATTTGAGGCCAGCCTGGTCTACAAGGGTTAGTTCCAAAGCTACAGAGAAACCCTGTCATGAAAAACCAAAAATAAATAAATAATTAGGCATGGATTGTTAAAAAAAAATCAAACGCAAACCAAGTAGAAATAACTACTTTCAGTATGCCATTCAAGAATTAGGGAACCCTTTATCCCAGCATGTGGGAGACACAGGCAGAAAGAGACATCTGTGAGTTAAAATCCAGACTCATCTACCAAGTGAGATCACAAGACTCGTGCACTGTCTCATAGGTCCTAAATTCCCATGATCCAGTTTCTAGGACCAAGGAGACAGTTTTATTAATGTCTCCTTCTTCTTTCCTTCCTTCCTTCCTTTTTTTTTTGGGGGGGGGTGGTGTTTGGTCAAACTTTTATATATGTTTTTTTTTTATTTGGGGTTGGGGGCCTCTCTATAAAGCCTGGGAATTCACAGAGGTCCACCTGCCTCTGTCTCTTTGATGATAGAATCAAAGATGTGCACCACAATAACCAGGCTCAGTTTCTTGTACATTTAGTTTAATTTCAAATTTTGTTTGTATCTCTTGGTCTGCACCAAGTGTGTCCCTGTGGGGGTGGGGGGGCAGGGAAGTTGTCCTATTTTAGAACATTTTATTTTACTTTTATTTGAGACAGTCTTTCCGGTTGTGTAGAACTTATTTTAATTTCAAATTTTTAAAGAATTTTTTTTATGATTTATTTAACTTTATTTTATGTGCAGTTGTGTGAAACTGGATTTACAATCACTTATGAGCTGCTGCCTTGTGGGGGTTACATCTCAGGAGCACAAGAACCCAATCTGTGCTGTACTCCCTGTCACCAAAAGAGGTCACTAGATCCCCACCATGTGGTTTCTGGACATTCCAGAAATTCCATCTCTCCAGTTCTCATTCTTTCATTGTTCCTCCTGCATGCCTGCATCTAGTGAGAGAGTGGGCACCGTTCCTCCCTGCTTCTGTGTGTCTGTGTCTGTCACGTCCTGGATAGCCAGAGTGCCCGCCACCTACGCCCGAGATAGATGTGGCCGGCAGCCCTGGGGCTGGGGGAAAGGGAGAGAGTGGTTCCCTGGAGAGCCTTGGGCAGAGGCTCTGTGGATTCCCTGCAGGAGGCCTCACCGCCTCTGAGGAGCCCATGGGGGAGGGGGAAAGGGAAGGTCAACCAGACAGTCCTGCCTGGCTTTGCTTTGCTTTGCCTTTGTTTTTGTTTTGGTTTGTTTCCAGGTACAGCTGTGACCAGGTCTGGATCCAGGACAGACTCCAAAGCTAGAGAGAAATCCTGTCTCAGAAAAAATAAATAAATAAATGAATGGATAGATAGCTAGATAGCCAGACAGAGGGATGATAAAAACACCTCCAAGATCAGTGAGACCAAGGCAGGCAGATCACTGTGAGTTTAGGCTCCCTTGTTCTGCAGATTGAGATTCAAGGCCAGGCAAAGTGACACAGAGAAACACCGTTTTCAAAAAAAAAAGAAAGGTGAGGCTGGAGAGAGATGGCCTCTGTGGTTAAGAGTTCTGACTGCTCTTCCAGAGGACCCAGGTTCAATTCCTTACCACCCACATGGCAGTCAACAGCTGTCGGTAACTCCAAGATCGGACAACCCTCAGATAGACATACATGCAGGCAAAACACCAATGACAATAAAATGAAAAATAAATAAATTATTAGGAAAATAAATATATAGAAAAGGTGTTTAGTGCATGCTTTTAATCTCAGCACTAGGAGGCAGAGGCAGATGACTCTCTGTGAGTCTGAGGCCAGTCTTGTCTACAAAGTGAGTCCCAGGGCATACAAGGGTACACAACGAAACCTTATGTTGAACAACCACAAATAAGCAAACAAATAGAGAGATAATAACAATAAAAATATTTGAGAGTTCAAATAATTGACTTCATCCACAATAAAAGAATATAAAATAAAAATATCAAATGCACTTGAACACATTGGCACAGGAGAACGCTTGCTAAATAGAACCCCAGTAGCACAGACACTGAGAGAAAAAGAAAAAAAAGAAAGAAAAAAAAAGAAAAAAAAACAAAAAAAACAAAGAACAAAACTAAAGAGAGAAAAAAAAAGAAAAAAAAAGGAAAAAAAGAAAAAAAAAGAAGAAAAAAAAGAAAAAAAAGAAAAAAAGAAAAAAAAGAAAGAAAAAAAAAGAAAAAAAAAACAGACACTGAGGAGAAACAATTAATAAGTGAGACCTCCTGAAACTGAAAAGCTTCTGTAAAGCAAAGAACATGGCCAAGAAGACAAAACGACGGCCTTACAGAATGGGAAAAGATCTTCACTAATCTCCAAAATACACAAAGAACTCGAGAAATTGGTCATCCAAAGAACAAATAATCCAATTTAAAAAATGGAGTACAGACCTAAACAGAGAACTCTCAACAGAGGGATCTAAAATGGTTGAAAGACACTTAAATGTTGGGTCGAGGGGGGGGGTCATGCAAAGATGAGAACACCACCAAGTCTAATAAACCAAAAACAACTTAAAAATACAAACACACCGCGAGTCACAGAAGCTTATCAGCTAGCTGAGACCACAGGCAGAGTTTGGGCTTCTGACACTGTGGCAAAAGGCCGGTTTCTGAAACCCATTTTTATAGTAGGGGCATCGCAGGGCAGTGGTGGCGCAAGCCTTTAATCCCAGCACTCGGGAAGCAGAGGCAGGCGGATCTCTGTGAGTTCGAGACCAGCCTGGTCTACAGAGCTAGTTCCAGGACAGGCTCCAAAGCCACAGAGAAACCCTGTCTCGAAAAACCAAAAAAAAAAAAAAAAATATGTTTCTCTGGATGTGCCTCTGTGTGTGTGTGTGTGTGTGTGTGTGTGTGTGTGTGTTGTGTGTGTGTGTGTGTGTTTATGGGTGGCTTTTGAACTAACCAAGATGACTGGTTCCATATCTGGCAGAGAGGCAGGTGGATCTCTGGGAGTTTGAGGCCAGCCAGCCTGGTTGACAAGAGCTAGTTCCAAAGACAGGCTCCAAAGCAACAGAGAAACCCTTCCTTGAAAATCAAAACAAGAACACAAACCAAAAATAAAATAAAACATAAATTAAATGAGTGTGAGAGAGAGAGAGAGAAGAAATGTTGATTTGTTGATTTACAGACAAGAAATAAGAAAATACAAAACCATAATGTTACCAAGATGACAGCCTGGTTTATATAGTGAGTTAAAGGTATTATACAGAGAAACCCTTCACCAAAAATAATAATAATAATAATAATAAAAGAAGAAAACAGAAAAAAAACAAGTAAGGAAAAGAAAGGAAGGAAGGAAGGAGAGGAAGAAGAAAAAACAGGTGTTTTCCTTTTTTTCTTTGTTTATCTCAGGTTATTTTATTTTAATTTATTTTTTTAATTGCAGCAGCGGCAGTATATTTTGGGCAGCACATTTCTTTATTCTCAGTTCTCAGCCCTCAGAAATCAGGAGAGGCAGAAACAGGCAAATCGCTGTGAGTTTGAGGCCACCTCGTTCTGCAGTGTGAGTTTTAGGACAGGCAAAGCGACAGACACAGAGAAACCCTGACTTAGGGGGGAAAGTGTGTTTAGTACAGGCCTTTAATTCCGGCACTAGGAAGCAGAGTAGAGGCAGGGGCAGCTAGATCTCTGTGAGTCTGAGGCCAGCTTGTCTACAAAGTGAGTTCCAGGGACACAGGGAACCTCTATGATAAAAAAAAAAACACAAATAAACTAATAATCATCATCAA